>NW_007260598.1:842458-888396 GCF_000164805.1 Carlito syrichta
CCCCCCTCCCCCCCCTCTCTTTACTATTCACCCTACTTGGGGCAGGCGGAATTTCTGGCAAGGGCAGAGTTGTGCTTGTTGTTCTAAAACTTAGCCAGTTAAGACTTTCTTGCTTCCCCTCTGTTTTCCATTTAAAAGAGGGAAGCCAAGGCTTGAAACAGTCACCGGACTCTCCCTTCTGCAGGGAGAACTCAGACAGGGTTCTTAGCCTGGATCAACATGGCCAGAGCTGGGGACACTTGGAGCTGGCTACCCAGCCTCCCTGCACTGTCGCGTTCCGGTCACCTGATGCTGGGCCTAGGACAAAAGCCACGGCTGTACCAGGTGCCCGGATCTGGAGCCAGGAAATGACAAGCCACTGATGCTCACGAGTGCTCAGGCCTCCTCCTCCTGTCCTGACCCAGGACCAGAGATGACTCCAAGGGTCCCTGCACTGAGCTCCAGGTCGAGACCTGCCCGGTGATGTGTATGCCCTGCCCGGCCTGGTCCAGACACCACGAGGATGGGTATCGCACACTATGCACACTATGGGGAATGCTGGGTGTAGGCGTGAAGCCCGTGGGAGTCTTCTCTCACTCAAACCAGCCCGTGTCTCCTGGGAGCCCCCCCACATCCTTGCCCACCCTGCATGTCTGTCTGTGCCATGTTACCCACATTACACTGCTCAGTCATGACACGTGAGCTCCCATTCCCACCTGCCTCTGATCCATGACAGTTGTGCTTGTGTCTAGCTGACCTTGGCCAAGGGCAAATTCAAGGGCCCTTCTGTCATGCCCAGTGTGAGTTTGCACTTATTGTCCCAGGGCATTAAGTGTTCTCTTTCCCATTCAAAACTACCCCTGTTCGGATGGTAAATGATATGGCCATCCTGTCCTGGATCAAGCTCTGCCCACCACCAGCCTGTGAGATGGAGCTGGATCCCTGGGGGCAGTGGTGTGTAAAGGCCACATCTGCCGGTCCTGGAGTCACATGGCTTGTGTGTGGATCCCAGGTCCAGCCTCACTGTTTACTACCTCATCTCCGAAGCCTCAATTACCCGTCAGTACCATGGAATAACAGAGTTCTCTCTCATGGAATTGTTGGAAAGGTTACATGAGGTGATACACTCCCTAGTAGTACTGCACCAGGCACTTAGTAATACTTGACAAACGTTAGCACAGGAAGGACAGAAGGAGGAAGGGAAGCAGACATCCAAAGACCCTCATCCTGTGCCCTTAGGGGTTGGGGTGGGAGGAGGAGTGGGGAAGTGTGGTGTCTGCTTTTACTCTTGCTCCACTCATAGGGGTAAATACCCAAGGCCGTGGGGGAGTTTTAGGAATTAAAAACTCAGGAACTGAGTTATGGGTTGGATGCATTGCCCTTTTCTTAGAGACACCATTTTCCAGAGTCAGAAGTGTCCAGAAGAACCAAAGCTTAGGAAGGAGCCACAGAACCTTCTCAGAGTTACTGGTGGGCTGTGGAGGATGCTGCCATCTTGCCCAGACATCCTGGAAGCTCCCTGGATGCAGTAGCAGGGGGGAGACAATTAGAGGCACAGCAGACCGAGAGCTCAACTTCCAGGCCATCAGGACGGCCTTCGGCCAATGCAAGCCCAGCCCAGGCCCAGCCCTGGGAGATACCCTGAGCCAAGGTTCCCAGTCTGGCACATCACTGGCAAGGTAGAGTCCCTAAGCCAGGGAATCCCACCAATGTCACAGACAGGAAGTGGATTGCAGAACACATGGGCCAGACTCTGTCTTAGAAAAGTGGGTTATTTTCTGTGGCAGCCATGTGCTTTCCACAAGAATGGAGTAATTGTAGGCCAGCAACTGTGGTTCTCAGGTATATTTTTTGAGGGTCACACAGAACACATTGGGAATAAGTTGAACTGAGAATCATAATCTCCTGTGGAAAAGAGAGAAATGACACACTGGGCTTTCCGTGGCAATCCATAGACCACAAGCAACTTGCAGGCAGGGACTGGGATGTCCCACTGCCACTGTGTACCCAAGAACCTGGCACAGTGCTTGGCAATTGAAGGAACAAATGAATACATAAATAAATGTAGCAACGAATCTTCAAGTTTTATCGGGATTTTCACTCAAGAAGGGAAACTCCTGCAAGAAAGGGGCTGAGTCTCTGGTGACTGTCAGCACCTGGCTCCTGGGACCACACTTAAGCCCAGCCTGGACAGCAGAAGCAGCCGGAGGATGGTGGTGTTCCAGCAAGCACGCTCTGACTCGCTGCACCTCCAGATGCCCCGCGTCCTGTCCCAGCCACACATGGGCTCTCCAGCCATCCATCACAGGGCTGGGTTGTGTCCCTTGCTGCTCTCCGTTGTGCTGGCTACTGAGCTGCTGTCCCCAGGCACCACACCCACTGGCCAGCCAGGGACCCTCCACAAGGGCTGGAGACCAGGCTCAGGAGCCCAGCGGCAGCCTCCCTACCCCCTCGACAGGTCCTCACTTCAGCTCCACAGGTCTCTTGTTCCAACAATTCCTCTTTTCTCCTTGGCTCAGCCCTGGGGTGGCAGCTGTGTTCTGCAGTCGCTACCTACTGACACCTTGCTTCCGCTCTCTCGGTCACCATCTTCGTTCTGAGCCAGCACCTTCCATTTTAAACTCTCTCTGACCAGACCCTAATGTGACATGCATGGGCCTGTCACCATTCCACCAGTTGGCCCCATTTCTTCCCTGACATTCCTTCCAATACCCGGGAACACCCAGGCCCCAACGATGCAAGCATGTAAGTCAAGGTATGGAACCCATGGTCTTTCCTTCTCCCCAAGTTCCCCTGCGACTTGCTGCCCTTGGCTTCCAGTCTCAGCCCAGCCTGCACCTTGCCCCTCCTTCTTCCCCATCCTAGCCCCTGTGCTCCTTTGGCATTTGCACGGCTCTTCAAGCCTGTAGCAAAGTACACTATTTCTTTCTGGTCATGTAGTCACTCCTTGCTCCTTCCCAGAAAGAATGCAGAGGCTAGTTGTTGTTTACATGAACCGCCATGGGGTGCCCCGGTCCCCCATGACTCTAGCCTGCACTTCTCACGGGATATTTGGCCTGTGCGACTTGACATTGCTCTCAGTCTCAAAACATACTTCGGATGTTCCCAGCCAGCCCAGGAGCGGGCCCAGGGGAGAACGTGCCTTCTGCCTTGAGTCCCTAGTCTAACCTGGCCCCCAGTCTGCCCACTGCCAGGGCTCAGGAAACGTCTGTGATGTTGAATCTGGAGTGCAGTCAATTGCAAGATGCGCTGTCATTTTTATGCTCCATTAAGAAAGACCAGAAAAGTGTCCCATTAAACTGTGACTTGATCACGAGCTGCATCTCGATTTCCAAAGCGTGAAAATGTGAAAAACAAGGCACCTCGCAGAATCAAGGAAGTGAGGCGCGGTGGGGCAGAGGTCTGCTCCACGGAGGCCTCGCTTCCCTGCTTGCAGGGCTGAGGGCCCTTCCCATTGCCGGTGAGGATGCCCTAGAGAGTCCAGGGGCGGGGGAGGGACGGGCCGTGGAGTCCTGGGCAGGGCAGGCAAAGACCGTCTGGCTGAGGACAGAGAAGCACGTCTGCCTGTTGCACACACGCCCCGCCCGGCCCACCGCCTCCAGCCTGCTCCTCTCCTCCACACCTCACTTCCGGGCCACACATAGTAGGGGGTACCTTTTGCCTTTTCCGCAGGGTCCAGTTCTTCCACAGCAGAAGCTGTATCTGCCTCACGAAACCCATGCTGGGGACCACACGGGGGCCAGGAGATCAGGCAGAGCCGAGGACCCCGGGCAGCAGGGGACATAGACCGTCTCAGGGCTGCTCCGGCTCAGTCTGCTGTGTCCTTCTTGTGGTGATTAGTGGCTACTTTTCCCCTTCAAGCATAATCCCTTTTAATTACACATAAGCCCTTTGTTGGGGAGAGGAGGCAGACACTGGCCGGGTCATTTTTAGAGAGAGAAAGAGAACCTTGAAGATAAGGGTGACTGGGCATAAAGGATATTGAGATGGGGAACTTCATGAGAGACCCAGACCCTCAGGTGCCCTCCTCCATCAGACAGGTTCAGGGCTCCTGAGGGGGATGCCTCAGGGGATCTCTGGCTTTGCATAAACATAGTCTGGGCATGTACCCCCGGCAATAGCCTGCAGTGAGTGGCATCCAGGTTGATGCCCCTGGATACAGTCAACTCACTTGGCAGCTTTGACATGTCCTTCTCTTTCTCAGCCCTCCATCTTGCTCCATAGTGACTTTAGATCAGCCGTCTTGGGGCATCTCTGAGCTCAGTGGATGGTAAATGATAGCCATCTCTTGTGCTAAAGTTGATTGGCTAGTCATGGCTGCCTGAAGCTGTGTTGAGAAAGGCACTAAAACTCTCCAGGCTCAGCGGACAGAGCCCATGCTTGGTTGGCAATGTCTGGCACAGGCTGGGTGAAAGGAGAGGTGTAGGGCAGGCCTGTGACCTGTCCAGCTTAGCACCAGGTGTTGGCTCTGGTCCCATGGGGAGCCCTAAACAGAAGCCCTCCTCAAGCACCTCCTTAAACCTCAGAAGTTGTTTCTCTTTAAAAGACTCTAGAAGCCGGGCTCGGTGGCTCAGCCTGTAATCCCGCGCATTGGGAGGCTGAGGTGAGTGAATTGCCTGAGCCTGCAGGTTCAAGACCCACCTGGGCAACTTGGCGAGACCACATCTCTACAATAATCAAAAAATTAGCTGAGCGTGGTAGCACGTGCCTGTAGTTCCGGCTACTTGGAAGGCTGAGGCGGAAGGATCGCCGGAGCCCAGCAGGTTGAGGCTGTGGTGGCCGGGAGTGGCCACTGCACTCCAGTCTGGGCGACGGAGTGAGACTCCAACTAAGAAAAAAAAAGACTCTAGAGCCTCGAGACACCAAAAGTGGTGGAGGGGGAGCCACTGGGAGGAAAGGATGCTGCCTGCATCTGCAATCTGGTTGTAAACATGGGATGAACTTAGATCCCCTAAGCCATTTACAGGGAGCCATTAGGGCCTGCATCTGTGCGTATGGGGCTTCTGCTTAGGATGTCAGCAGAGCTCCTTGGAGACGGTGGCATTTAAGACAGGCTTTCATGAATCACACAATGACATTTTACAGCATGCTTGATTTGCAAGCTGCTTCTGCACGCGCTAATTCATTTCATCCCCACTCCAGTTTTGTGAGGCAGACGTTTGCTGGTTTACAGATGAGGAATACGAAGCCTAGTGAGATGAAGTGCTTTGCTCAGGGTCACACATGACAATGCCGGGTTCTTGAGCAAGTAAGTCATTTAGACTGTGTAAAGACAGGGGAACAAGAAGAGTTTACCCTGTCCAGGAAAACCACAAGAAGTGAAGCGTGGCCGCAGTGAAGGCACGGATGGAGGATACTGGAAGAGGAGGCGGGAACGGAGACAGGAGCAAACTGAAAGTGGATGATGGTGACGGTGGATTTAACAGTAATTTACTGAGCATCTGTGAAGTGATCTCAGTGGCCCACAAGTGCAAGGTACCCCCAAACAGCAGCAAGCTCAGTACAGAATCGTTAGGACTTTGCTGCTCGCAAAAAAGAATATGGGTTTTATCATACAGGGGGCAATGAAAGATGTTAGTCCAGTGGCTGCCAAGAGCAGTCAGTTTACCCTGGAAGGACTGTGGGAGTGGCTTAGAGGGAAGCAGAGAACCTGAACGATGGCAGTGACAGCCACAATGGAGAGGTAAGAAGGAGGGAGACACAGTGGGCTGAGTGATTTACTGGAAGAGGGTGGTGAGGCAGAGGGAGAATTCAACTAGAATGATTAGGCTTAGGGCATGGCTGGCTGGAGAGTAAGATGGCGATACTCATCACTGAGATAGGAAGGCCAGAGGAAAGCCAATGGGGAGTAGGAGGAAGTGAAGGAGAAGAGGGTTTGCATTTGATATATTTAAGGTCTCAGTGATGACATCTGAGGGCAGATACTCAACAGACAGTTAGATACCTGGGTTGGATTTAAGAATGAGCTTCTGGGTTGGAGACACAGATTTGTGCATCAATGTATGGGTAGGGTGATTAAACAGAGTACCTGGAAAAGATAAGCTTGGAGAGTATGTGAGTTTGCTGCAAGGAACCTGTAGCTGGTGAAGGAATATGCTCCCTTCCAGATTCCCAAAAGAGGTGCATTCATCAGATATCAGCTATGTAGTCTTCTTCCATAGTTTCTAAATGGTGCACTTTTCGTTGAGTTAGAAAAGAGAAAGTTAAACTCTGAGCACTCTGTTGTATTTAATTGATGATGTACAGGGGTCCCCAATCTCTGGGTTATGGACCACTACCAGTCAGTGGCCTGCTAGGAACCAGGCCACACAGCAGGAGGTAAGCAGCTGATGAGCAGAACTCTGTCTTCTGTCAGATCAAAGGCGGCATTAGATTCTCATTGAAGCACAAACCCTATTGTAAACTGTGCATGCGAGGGATCTAGGTTGTGTGCTCCTTATGAGAATCTAATGCCCGATGATCTGAGGTGGAGCTGAGGTAGTGATGCTAGCACCGAGAAGAGGCTGCAAATACAGATTAACATTAGCAGTGAGGTTTGACTGCACATCCCCACCCCCCATCCATGGAAAAATTGTCTTCCATGAAACCAGTCCCTGATGCCAAAAAGGTTGGGAAGAGCTGCTGTGATGGCATTATTCCCAGCTAACTGGTACTCTCACCTGAACAAATTCATTTGTTGATGCTGACACATACAAAAAACAGAAAATTTACCATTTCAAGTGTACAGTTCAGTGATGTTAATAAATCTATATCATTGGACAGCCATCACCACTACCCACCTCTGGAGGTTTTTCATTTTGCAAAACCGAAACTCTGTACTCATTAAACAACAACTTCTCTTGCCTCCCTCTCCCTAGCCCCTGGCAACCACCATTCTACTTTCTGTCTCAATGAATTCGACTACTCTAGATACCGCATATAAATGGGATCACAAATAAGTGCCCTTTTATATTTGACTTATTTCATCAAGCAAAATCTTTAAGGTTCGTCCATGTTGCAGCATATTGTCTTCATCTGTTTGAGCTGCTATAGCACAATGCCATACACTAGGTAGTTTGTAAACATCAGAAATATATTTCTCACAGTTCTAGAACTGGGAAGTCTAAGATCTTGACACCAGTAGATTCTGTGTCTAGTGAGGGCCTATCCCATAATTCATAGACAGCACCTACTTGCTGTACCTGGTAGAAGGAACAAGGGGTCCTCTTGGGTTACGTTTTAAAAGGGCACCAACCCCATTCATGTGGGCTCCAGACTCATGACCTCATCACCTCACAAAGGCCCCATCTCCTAATACCATTACCTTGGGGATTAGGATTTCAATTCATGAAATTTGGAGGTACACATACTTTTAGACCATATCACATATAGCCTAATTTTTTTCCTTTCAAAGGCAAAATATATTTCATTGTATGTACATACCACATTTTGTTTGTCTATTCATCTAGCCATGGCCATTTGGATTGTTTCCACCTTTTGGCTTTCATGAATAATGCTGCTATGAACATGGGTGTACAAATATTTGAGTCTCTGCTTTCAATTATTTAGGGTATATACTCCAAGGTAGAATCACTGGATCAAATGATAGTTCTTTTTTCTTTTCTTGTTCTAAAGAAGAATTCTAGAAAAATCATAATCCTATGTTTAGTTTTTTGAAGAATTACCATACTGTTTTCTATAGCAGCTGCATCATTTAATATTCCAACCAGCAGTGCAAAAGGGTTCCAATTTCTTCATATCCTGGCCAACACTTGTTATGTTCTATTTTTGTTTTTATAATAGCCATCCAAATGGGTGTGAAATGGTATTTAATTGTGGTTTTGATTCACATTTCCCTAAAGTTTAGTGATGTTGAATACATTTAATTCTTTTTTTACTCTGTTAGTATTATAGCTACATATAGGTATGGTTCCCCATCCCCCCAGGTAACTACAGTTGTTTAAACATTATGTCAAAAACAATAGTTATGTTCTCAGTTTTCTCAAATATTTCTGAGAATATGCTTAGTCAAGAATGGTACTGATAATAACTACACATTTCATTCTCATCATCACCATTGAAACAAGTTGATCAGGGTAAATCTGAAACTGATGCAAATGTAGAGGAAGCGGTAGGTCCAAGACAGGACTCTACATGGATTGAGAATTGTGAAGTTAAGTAATAGTTCTTATCAACCCATATTTACCTCCAGAAGTATAAAGAAGCCAAGACAAACAGTAAGGTTTTAAAGTCCTTGTCATTTCTATTTCTGAGGGTTGAAATGGAGTGTCATATAGGAAGAGACATGCTGCTACTTATACCAGTTATCCTGCCAACAAAACAGTTCAGTACTGGAATTTGGAGCAAAAACTCTGGAAAAATACGTAAGCAAACTGAGTTTGAAATTTCTGTAATGTTGGAGTGGGGAGAAACTTGATAATGAAACTAGAGCCAATAGATCATAACTCAAAATAAACTGAGAAAAAGAGAATGTCTTCCAAGCACATCATTGGACATATATTTCTTAGAAAACAATGATTACAGATGAGGTGGAAGATTTATGAATCTATGTCATCTACATAAAGGCCATTTTGGGACATCATAATGTAATAAAGACAAATATCTTGATTTCTAAATTTGAGCTTATTTCTGCCAAGTTCAAAACTAAATCACAGGGCAGTTAAAACCTGAAACTCCTTCAATCATCATGAATAACACAAGCATTTCCTTAGCTTATGCAAGAATACTTAATGAGATTATAGTACAACAAATAAATAAGCATCAATTGATGGAAGTTAAACATAGGGAAAAAACCCTCCAAGCCTGGTAGAAGCTGCTAGTATGCCGGATTCCTGGCTCAAAAGGCTTGTGCTTCCCTGGGAGTGCCCATAGTGCCAAGGAAGGAGTCTACGGTACCCCACAGTGGCTTGGTCATGTGTGGTCACACAACTTTAGCCTAATCACAGGATTTTGGCCGTGGACTGGAGAGAAGCATGCATTTATCATTACAGTAGTACAGAGCTGATGGGAAGTTAGTGGCCGTGCTGGGTCACTGGGTTCGGTCTGTGCACTGTGGGAACGGGCCTTCGCAGAGAGGGACGCGGAATCTTGCTTGCTTTTGCTGATCCAGCCTGGGACTCTGGCACAGCCTGCACTGAGGAGAAAGGAGTGCCTTTTTCTTTTTTTACAAAGGCATCTTCTGCTCAACAAGCTAGGCAACTGTGAGGCAGCCTCTACCCGGAGAGAACCTCTTCCGACTTGTGTAAAAGCGCCACCAAACTATGTGTAAAAGTGCCACCAAACTAGCAGAGGCCTGAGGCTGTGTCCCCGCCACTAGTAGGAATCTGACCACAGTGAAATAGAATGAGGGGAATGTGCAGAGGGGCTCAGGCAGGAGCGTGGGGCCAGCTGGAGCTGAGTCCCGTCCCAGCTGTCCTTGGACACAGCTGCTCCCCTGCTTCAGGCAGTTTAGCTGTAAGACACGCCAGTCCTTCCAATAAAATCTCCTTCTGCCCAAATTAGTTTGAGTTTGGCCTTCTATCATTTGGAACCCAAAGATTCCTAACTAATGTGACCTCTCTTAACCAAGGAGAGAATATGACTTAGACCAACTCATACGGTGTAAGAAAAATTACTTGTGGCCTGTTGGAATATATCTGAATAAAATTCTCGCGTAGGTCTGTGATTAGCACTAATATAAGTATTAATATAGTCCTAATAGAACTCAATGGAGTTGCCACAAAATCTGAAAAAGGGTTGTCCTGTCATGAGTATCTTTTAAGAAAGCAAGAGAACTCCAAAGTGCTCAATGTGCCAATTCCTGCATCTGCCAGGAAAAGGGTCACGGTGTTTCAAAACTTGCTGAGCAGTGTCAAGGCATAACAAGTAGGCGGGTGTGTGGTGTGTTCAGAACACATCAAACATCATGCATTATTAACTGGGACTGAAGAGCTTTCACCATTTACTAAAACATTAAAAATGTCAACTGATTCTTCAAATACAGTGGTGACCAGGGAACCAAGTAGGATATTTGTTTCCAATTTTGAACCAATCTTTTGTTTAAAATTTATTTATTATCCACTTACCAGAATTCTTTCTAAGGAGCCTCAAAGTGAAACTGTAAACACATTCTCCTTTGTTTTCAGAAGTAGAAGCCACACTTCATAGCTTATCATCAGAAAGAAATGATGAATATTTCAAAACCATTTGGCACAGAGTAGAGGAATTTTTCCAGAAAAATAATCTCTAAAAGTCCCATATTTAAAAATATCACTGGAGGAGAAAAATGTTAAAACCATGAGAATTTGGGTAGATCATTTATTTCTCTTGCCTCCTCAGGACATTATAAAATTAATGTCTGCCACTATGGATTACTAGTTATTTTATTAGATTTTAATTTATACTTTTTTTCCTGAGGATGGTTATACCAAAACAAAAATAATTTCTGAATTATTGAATAAAACATTAACAAAACACATTACAGAATTCTTCATAGACTCAATGCAAATGTAATCCTAGAACTTTGCTTTGACCTAAAATGCCAACAGCTCAATTTTATTATTAATCATCTTGACTGCTCTCTTACTTGACGTGGTCTTATTAGTGAGCCATATGACTTGGAGCTATTGCATGTGGCTTTGATGTGGCTGGTCACTGCAGCAAGAATGGTATGCCCAATTTTCCACTTTGTTTTGTTAGGCACATTTATACAGTAAAAGATTGTCCCCTGGTCACTAATTATTGTGGAGCAGAAATTAATGACCAAACCAATAGAACTTTAGGATTCAGTGGTATTATGGAATCACTGGTCCAGTGGCTGGGAAATAAATGATACTTTTCTAACGGAATTTCTCCCAAAATGTTCTGCCCATCAACCTGGCACTGATTTAGTCTTGCCTATAAGAATTTTGGACTTCGGGTTGTTGCTCGGTTGACAGGTAGATGTTGAATTTTAGCTTACAAAAATAGTATATTTACAAAAAGATACTCACCTGATCATTTCCACAAGCTTCTTTCTTGTTTAATGAGAAGAGATACTTACTGTTTTTATGTCTAAGCAAGCGTTGCCCATCAACTCTGCAAATTTTCCAGAACCGCCCTGGAAGACCATGGAGGGAAGAAATCTGGAGTGAAATCAAGGGAACTCATTTAAAAAGTAAGGAGACGAGCTCATCATGACACCCCTTCTACTGATAAGGTCTGAAAATGTGCCAAATATTCATCAAAGAAGAATGAATGAATGAACTGTCCAGTCTCTCAGTCAAATCTCTTATAGCAATGAGCATTCATAAACCACACCTAAAAATATAAATAATTATCCCACAGACAATACTGACCAAAGGAAGCTCAACACAAAGCACTCACAGTCTACCCTCACGTACAGTTCACACATGGGCAAAACTCATCTCTGATGTTCGAAGTCAGGATGGTAGTTACTCTTAGGGGAAGAATGGAGACTGGAAGGGGCACAAGGGGCATTTCTGAGGGTGCTGGGAACATTCTGTCTTTTGACCTGGGTGCTAGCTACATGGGTGTGTTCTGTTTGTAAAAATTATCAACCCATGAACTTAATGATTTGTGCACCTCTGCGTGTACAGGACTGACAATTAAGTTAGCAAACTTACCACCGTGTGCTATGTTGGCAGCACTGTACAAACAACTCGGTAAGGTTTCATAACCTTGGCATGTTAGTGCCTCACAGCTGTGTTTGTGTCAAAGTGTGGCGGTGTCTTGCTGTGGTGGTGTTTATTATTGCTGCTGCATGTTTTTGTGTGCAATTGCAAGGATGCCAAAGCTTGAATTAGAGCAATGAGCAAACATTAAATTTCCAGCTAAACTTGGCAAGAGTGGGAGTGAAAACAGGGACGTGTTAGTCCAAGTTTATGGGGATAATACCATGAAGAAAATGGCAGTGTGCAAATGGATTAAACATTTTTTCTGAGGGGAGCGAAAGCATTACTGATGAAGAGAGGTCAGGATGGCCAGTAACAGGCAGAACTGATGCAAACATTGCAAAAATGTGTCCATTGAGAATCAAAATCGTCGACTGACTGTGAGAAGCATAGCAGGCCAAATAAACATTGATAAAGAAACAATTAGGAAAATCTTAACTGAAAATCTTGGCATGAGAGAGGTGTATGCAAAAATGATCCCCAAGGAGCTCTTGCATCACAATAATGCACCAGCTTTATTTTTAGCCAGTAAACAAATAAGTTTTTAGCCAGTAAACAAATAACTGTATTGGAACTCCCTCCCTACTCACCTGATCTGGCTCCCAATGACTTTTTTCTTTACCTGAAGATAAAGGAAACATTGAAAGGAAGACATTTAATGACATTCAGGACACCAAGGGTAATAAAATGACAGCTCTGATGGCCCTTCCAGAAAAAGGGTTCCAAAATTGCTCTGATGGGTGGACTAGGCATTGGCATTGTTGCATAGCTTCCCAAAGGGAGAAGTCAAAGGTTGACCATAGTGATATTCAGCGATGAGGTATGTAGCACTTTTTTCTACGATGGTTTGAGAACTTGATTGTCAGACCTCATATGCCCTACTTCAATAACAACAGAGAACTCAGTGAAGGACCCTGAGCAGGATGAGCTAGAGATGCCAAGGAAAAGTCTAGAAAGAGTGTTGCCACAGAAAGAGAATGTTTCCAGGAGGATCAGTCTGCGGGACCTGGTGACTCGTGAAAGGCCACACAAGAGAAAGCTGCCCCTTGGCTCTGATGACTGACTTCTGAGAGAACAACCTCAATGGGAGGCGAAGCCACCCAGCAGTGGGCTGAAGAGTGAGACATGGAGACGGCAGTCATGTTTTCAAGCCGGACTGTGAGGGGAGCAGAGTGAGGAGACAGCAGCGGGAGGAATGTTGGATCCAGGAAGTGTGCATTTCCCTGAAGGTAGGAGAGATTGAAAAGTGTTCATGTGCGGGCAAGACCTAGTTGAAAGAAAGGCACTCAAGTTCCCGGGGAATGATGGATGGGATCCCAAGGAAGGGGAAGAGGTGGAATTAGCCCTGGGCAGGGAATGGGACACTTTCTATTCCACAGCCACTACAGGAAGTGTGGCCAGGATGGGCAGGTGCAGATTCACTGAGGGAGCGGAGGCTGGGAGCAGAGGGAGCGTACTGCCACGACTCCTGTCTTACCCGTGGTGTAGGAGGCCTATGGGGGTGAAGAGAGATAATGTGAAGATTCCTTGTGTACAGACTTCAAGTCCCTTCTTTCCTTGGTCATTTTTAAAGCAAAGTGCATGTTGAGTCAGCCATCTACAATGGGAGAATCATTTATAAACATTGTGTCTATAAATCTTAGAAGGGCAGATTATTAAGAGAAAACCTACCCTCCTTCCTACCAGACACACACACACACACACACACACACACACACACACACTCACCATTATATTCATCTAACGTGTTGACAAATGACAGGTAAAGAGTCTTGTTATTTAGTTCAGCTTGACAGTTTAACCCAATAATCAGCACCAAATGTTTTCTGGAATTATTTTCCAGGTAGAGGTCCTTCTGGTCCAGGAGAGCTGGATCCTTTCAAAGCCCACCTGGCCACAGGGAAGGCAATGTCAAGTTTTTGTCCTGGGGTTGGCCCAACTTCTTTCCATTCTCTAGGCCACTTTGGGGCTTCTTCTGTCACCCCTGCCTCCGTCAAAGGCTGATGGATTTGGGGAGATGATGCATATGGAAATTAAAGATCACGAAGTGTATTCATGTGAACTACCTTGACCCGGCACCTTTGAAAAGTCTTCACGGACTTCAGGGGGTCATGCGAGCAGGGTGGAGTTCCCACAAACCAGTATAAAGAAGTCTGCCTTAATGGAATAAAACTAAATCAGATTGTTATAAAAAATGAGGGGCAGGCTGTCATTCCAAGCACATTTTATAGACTCACTTCCAAAGCTGTTTAGAGTTTCGCTGACTTGACATTCAGAAAACCCAAATGGGTCCAGAGATTTTACGTTTTATGTTGCCAGATAACAGAGACTTAGAGGGTGCCAAGAGTGTTTCAGAGCAGACCATCAGTCTGGGTTGTTATCGCATGGGCCTTGGCGAACTGCTGGCTGAGCACGCAGCCTTTGACACCTGAGTCACTTCACTCGCAGGGCAGACCTGTCACCCTAATCTCAGAGCATCCCAGGCGCGACTGTGGGTGTGTGTCAAGAGTCAGACATTCCAAAGGTTCTAGCCAGAAGCAAGCACAACAACAGCGATGAACTGAAGAACAGGGAAAGAGACGTTCTGGTGCCCAAAATAATTTTTGAGAATCAGGGACCTGGACTCATTCAGAACAAGCTCTTTGTAGTGACCCGTTTCATATAAGTAAGATAAATAATAGCTGGAATTTGAGCATCCGTATGGAAGGTGCGTGCATCCTTGCAATGCCAAGGAAGCCCTGGCCCCGCCCTTAGGATCTGTGATCAAGAGGTTGGAGAGTGGAATCTCCACGACTGGAACCTGCATGTCCTAATACCTGCAGGTGCGATAGGCGCAGAACTTGCCACCTGGTGCACGCTCACAGCTAACCATTTAACCCCGAAGTGGCAAAAGTGAACAACAGCCACAGATGGTGTCCTCCGTTCAGCCACTGTCTGGCCTGGAACACGGGGAGAACGGAAGGAAGGTGGAGACAACTTAGGCAGCACTTTGTGAGGAGTGGAGGTGGCGTGGGAAAGTATTTCACACGGGTCTTGCCTGCTCAGCCTGACAAAGAAACCTTGTGGTTTGCTGTCAGATTCCTTCAACTAAATGTGCAAAGGGAGAAAAGCCTCTCTTGAGTGAGAGCGCGCGCCCTCTTCAATCAGTTCCACATCCCCCTCCGCAGCGGCTCAGGCCATCCCGGGCCCTCTGTCTCCTCCTCTCCCCAGCGTTTTAGGGCTGGGGAAGGAGGTCAGAGAAGAGGTCCAGAGGCTTGGCTGCAAACTGCGTGTCAGGCTCCGTTCCTGCTGTGGACTCACTTCTGGCTCCACTTCCTGGGATGGAGCACAGGCACTTGAGCGACCCCCAAAACATCATGGAAGCAAGTCTTGTTATTCAGCAATCATCCCAGGAGCCCCCAGGTTTGTGTCAAGCGGCTCTATCCCTCGAGGCTGAGCAAATGCTAGTTCTTTTTACTCCTTGATGCAACTATTTTTAAAGTGCTTCTCCTTAATATCACTTAATCAAGGTCTGAGGGTGAGTACTGTGGTATTATGGAACATCACGGCATTTGGAACCAGACAAAACTGGGTTCAGATCTCTAATTTGCTACTTAGCTGTGTAACTTTTTTTTTTTTTTTGAGTTGGAGTCTCACTCTGTCACCCAGACTGGAGTGCAGTGGCCGCTCCCGGCCACCACAGCCTCGACCTGCTGGGCTCCGGCGATCCTTCTGCCTCAGCCTTCCAAGTAGCTGGAACTATAGACACACACCACCAGACCCGGCTAATTTTTTGATTTATTGTAGAGATGAGGTCTCGCTGCCCAGGCGGGTCTCGAACCCGCGGGCTCAGGCAATCCACTCACCTCAGCCTTCCAAAGGTGCGGGATTACAGGCTGAGCCACCGAGCCCGGCTGCTGTGTAACTTTTAAACCTAATTTTAAAAATGTGGGGTACAATTCAGGGTTAGGTACATACATAGTCATCATCCAGGTAAAGTGTGGGTACCCTTATTGATGTCATGAGTCCCTCCTCCCCTGACAGTGTCCCAATCCCTTTCTTATAGTATTATGATAAATGTTCAGAGTCCACTTATGAGTGAGTATATGTGGCAGGCAGACCTTTGTTTCTGTACTAAATCACCGAGTATTACAGAATCTAGTTCCATCCAGGTTGCTGTGAAGCTCATAATTTTGTTTTTCTTTATGGCTGCATAATATCCCATTGTGCAAATGTACCACATTTTCTTTATCCAGTCCACTTTTGAAGGGCAGCACAGTTGGTTCCATGTTTTTGCTATTGTGAATGATGCTACAATAAGCATGCATGTACAGGCATTTTTTTAATAGAGTGATTTAAGTTCCTCTGGGTATATTCCCGAAAGGGGGATTGCTGGATTGTATGGAAGGTCGATTTTTAGATCTTTTAGAGATGGCCACACTGTTTTCCACAATAAACCTAAATTTTAAAAGTCTGGATGTTGCTTTGGTATGAGAAAAATGGCCTGCATTAAGCCAGGAGCTTCTCAAGTAGATACAAAAAATGCCCTTTCTCTTTTCTTTTCTTGTCTTTTTTTTGAGTTGGAGACTCACTCCGTTGCCCAGGCTGAAGTGCAGTATCAAGCTCACAGCCAACCCAGCATCGACCTACTGGGGACAGGCCATCCTTCTGCCTCAGCCTTCCAAGTAGGTGGAACTACAGGCGCGCACTACCACACCTGGCTAATTTTGTAATTTATTGTAGAGATGAGGTCTCACCAAATTGCCCAGGCTGTTCTTGAACCCATGGGCTCAGGCAATCCCCTTGGCTTCCCAAAGTGCTGGGATTATAGGCTTGAGCCACCGCGCCCAGTCAGGGGCCCTTTTTCTTAATAAGTGATGTGTCTTAATTTTTCTCTCAACTGTTCTGTAAGTTGCTAAATTGTATTTGGAGAAAGACTGGACATGGGCCAAAGAAGTCCCTTAACATAGAAGCTCAGTAGTGGTTTCTCCACGATGCCCAGAGAGGCTGTCTCAGGTAAAAGCCATATCACCAGACAAAACAAACCTTGCTGTAAAATGGTTATCATTGGCTTTCAACTTTTAGCAGCCAAGTTTCAGCTGGGGAATGGCAGACACTTGGGCTTGACCTGAGGAATTAATCCCAGCAAGGCTGTTACAAACTTTTTCCAGAGCACTTAGGCCTTCCCTCTGAAAAATGCTGGTTCAGGCGGTGGCTTGCGCCTGTAATCCTAGAACATTGGGAGGCCGGGGCAGGAGGATCACTTGAGCCTAGGAGTTTGAGACCAGCCTGGACAATTAAGTGAAACCTTGTCTTTACAAATCAAGAAATTAGCCAGACATGGCAGCACGTGCTTGTAGCCCCAGCTACTTGGGGGGCTTAGAGAGAAGGATTGCCTGAGCTCAGGAGATTGAGGCTGTGATGAGCCATGATAGTGCCACTGTACTCTAGCCTGGGTGATGGAGTAAGATCCGCCCCACCCCCCCAAAAAAATCCCCGCTTTTCAAAGACTCTGGCCCTGTGCAGAAGGTGCAGTCATGGTTTGGACTCTCTGTAACATGGCTGGCAAAACATGCTTCCTAGCAAAGGAAAGGAACAACCCTTTGCCTCACATCCCTTCCTTATGGAGTTGGTGCCTTCAGCCAGAGTGGAGCTGGGGCACAGGGAAACTTTGGGGAGAATGTCAACAGACCTCTTGACCATTGTTACTGCTGCTGAGGACATGAAGAGGCTGATGGAGATCAGTCAGAAACAGCCTGGACATACTCCTGAAAAGGCACCTTCACTGCCAATAGCAAGCTTCTTCCGTGCTTCCTAAAGGCGTCTGCCTCCCGCCTTGATCACGTCCGCCATGTCCACAGAACTCCTTCACTTTATTCATGTCATTGATTTTCAGTTGACTCATTCTTTATACCCAGCCAAATCCCAAACAATCATCTGGGAGATCACAGGTTGATTATAGTTTTCTAGAATACTTTGGAGCTTAGAACTATTAAAAGACACTTTCACGGACCTCTTAAAATCATCTTGTGCAACACCAGTGGGCAGATTTCCAAAGACACTTCTTCAGATGATCCATATGTCATGGAAAGAGTGGTTTCTACAGGGAAGACATGAATGGCTCTTTTTTTTCCTCACACTACTTACCAAGCCTTCTCCAACTCCACTCTGGTTGCAGAAACTCCTAATAAAGCCCTCGTTTTCTTTGGTATCTAGAATACTCTCATATATACCATCTCACTGGATTTCACAACTACCTGTGAGGTGGACAAACATTTTTATACCCACTCAGAGGAAAGTGAGGTTCAAAGTTTAAATCACCTACCAAAAGACACATAGTCAGTCATCTTGTCACAGAGACTGGACTTCCGTTGTAATAGAGATAGGGTGGCTCCCATTCTCCTTAAAGTTTTGGTGGTTAAGAACACAGGACTCAGCCAGGTGCGGTGGCTCAAGCCTGTAATCCCAGCACATTGGGAGGCCGAGGTGAGGGGATTGCCTGAGCCCACGGGTTTGAGACCAGCCTGGGCAAGTTGGTGAGACCTCATCTCTACAATAAATCAAAAAATTAGCCAGACATGGTAGCACGTGCCTGTAGTTCTGGCTATTTGGAAGGCTGAGGCGGAAGGATCACCTGAGCCCAGCAGGTTGACACTGGGGTGGCCATGAGCGTGCCACTGCACTCCAGCCTGGGTGATGGAGTGAGACTCCAACTAAAAAATACCCAAAAAGAACCAAAAACAACAACGCAGGACCCAGAGTCAGACCCATCTGGGTTTGAAACGCTATTTCACTGCTTGTTGGGTGTATAAGACTGGGAAGGTCTCTAAAAACTTCATTTGATTAATTTCATCATCTGTAAAGCGGATGTAATAATATCTATTGCATAGAGTTGTTGTTGACAGTGGCTGTTGGAATTCTGACATCACAGAACTGTGATTTGATGAGGTTGACATGAAAAGAAGAACTCATCATGGTGCCTAGGCCAAGGAGGTATTACATAGTTGCTGCTATTACTTTGATAAGAAATGTCTACTGCTGATGCATTTGCTACTTCGCATCTTGGAATCAGTGATGAAGTGACTGAGCTTTTAAAATGGAGGTCCATCTTCACATGTGCGAAACATACCTGTGAGAACAGGAACTCCAGCACCAACTGTTAACTCTCTCCCTCCTCTTGTGGCTGAGCAGCCATTGCCACCCCTCTAAGCACTTTCACGGAGGAAAGACACTACATGCTTTTATAGGCTGAAAGTGTGCATTGGCCCAGGTATACTAGCTTACCTATCCTCCACATCTGCCCTGTGATGCAGGCCTTACTCTCATCTCACAAATGAGGAAACACTCTCAGAAAAGTCAGATGGCATGCCAAGGTCACAGCACATCAACAGAAGACTGGGTGGAAACACAGCCTTCTCGGCCTTCCCATCACATGAGTGGGAAATGCACACCTGGCTGAATCTTCCTTTGACTTACATCCCCCTTCCTGGCACGTTGTGTCATGAGCTCTGCAAAAGCTGCCCAGTGCATCTACCAGCGGGGAAGCCACCTGTTTTCCACTGACACCGAGGCAGGAAGCAGTTGACAACTTTCCACTCTGGACGACCACTGGCCAGTCGTGGTCTTATCCCGTGCACTTAAACAGGGAAAACAGGCAGCCGGAATCGAGCATTTGCTAAAAGGAAAACTGAGTCACTTGTTTTTCTCTGATTTCCATTCTGACCTCCCTCTGTGCAGATAGATGACAAATAGCTCCCAGACCTGTGGGTGACTCAGCCGCACAGTGGCGGCTTGGCTGGACTTCCAGTTTGGTTCCAGGAGTGCTAATTCCCTATTTCCTCCCATTGCAGAAATGCTCACAACACACTTTAATGACCACCGTGAGCGCCCAAGGGGAGGAGGAGACTGGGCTGGTTTTGCAAATGGTTATCTTCCTTCTACTCTGCAGATGGAACACCTGGCCCAGAGCCTGCAGGTGAGGGAGCATGGGCACCGACTGTCTTTGCCAAAGGACACATAGGTCCTTTCACAAGCTTGGGCTCACATTGCCCTCACCCTCTGAGAAAAAGTAAGGGAGAGAAAATGGAGAGGCAGGGAGAGAGAAGGGGCAGACTATGGACATGAATGGCAGACCAGAGGGGACGGCCGAGCTCGGCCCGCCTGCCACAGCGCCTGCCCTGGAGCTGGAGGCCCCGAAAGCGGCGGCCTGCCCCTCCCGTCCACAGCCTGGTGGCCACTTTAGCTGGGTATTTTTCAACCCTAAGAGTCTACCCGCTGCCCCTGTGATAGACAACTTTGTCAGATTACTTAACATTAATCTCCCTTGATCAGATTGCCAATTATATCTGAAGTCGTTTTCATGGCAACTATACCCTATTTTCATTCAGATTAAAGGGTAGGATTTCTGAAAGCATTCCCAACGGCTTTGGTAAAACAGTTCAATTTGCTGAATTTGAAAATATCGGCTCCAAGACTGAACTTGCGTCATGAATAAATGTCTCTAAGGGGCATATACAGTGCTTTGGCGTATACATACATTTGTTTAAAAACAGTTTTACATAAAACATGCATAGCACAAGAAAGCTCCTGGGAAGCTCTGGATCCTTAAGCCCCTGCATGGGTTTCCTTCATCCAGAGCAGCCTCTCTACAGGTGTCCCCTCTGTGTCAACCTGGAATGGCTGTTAAACATTCAGATTCCCAGGCTCTGCTGGGCCCAGCTACTCAATGAGAACCACTGCGAGTAAGGCCTGGGAATCTGTATGTTTCACAAGCTTTCCACGGGGCTCTAATACACAAGCTTCTGAGACACTCCCAGCAGAACTCAGAAAGACCGGCCAGTGTCCCATGGGGTGAGTGCCAGATTTCCCTTCAGGCTCTAGCAACCGGGTCGCTAATTCTCACAGCTTTAGGATTGCTACAAACCAATTGCCTTGGAGGAAAAGTGTAAATGGTTCATACTAAGAAAAGGTAATAGTGATTTCTGTTACATCACGAAACATAACACAACAAAATCAAACACACAAATCTTGGGGAACTTTTACTTATTGCATCAGATAACTCAGCTCTGAAATCTTTTATGTGAGGCTCTTAGTTGACTGCATAGTTATGTATCCATTTTTAATTCAAAGAATAAAGACCATACACATATACAGAGTATTTTATGACAACAAGTGCATATTCTTTCTGCAAGCTTAGATTGTTAGCAACCGGAGTCTTCTTACCAAAAAAAATTTTAATTAAAAAAATTACAAAAAAGGTCAGGCCTGTCCAGGCTAGAGCAACTTGGCAGGCTCAAGTGACATAGCTCAAGCAGTGCCACTGTGCCTTTGTCTGCACTTTATTGACTCAGAATCGTTGTACTTACCCGTGTAATGATACCAAGGCCACTTAAGTAAAAGATGTCTCCTAAACTTGACTTCACACCAGCCCACCACTATTTAAGCAGTGCCTGCAGGCTGTCCATGTGCCAGACGATTATGCTGGGACAGAACTAGGCACAACCTGAAACATTGCTTCTCGACTCTCAGTCGTGTGTCAGAATTACCTGTGAAGCTTAAAAAAATATATTGATGTATGGGCCACAATGCACACCTACTGAACTGAAACCTTTGGGGCAGCATCCAGGCAACTGAATTGATAAAATCTCACCAGGTGATCTTAATGCAGAGCCAAGATTAGAAACTCTTGTGTTAAATCCTACAAAGAGCCTTCTGAGAATTTTTAGTCTACAGTAGATAATATTGATGTGAATACATCTGCAATGGGACAAGTAGTAAGAATATTTTTG
The DNA here is from genome assembly GCF_000164805.1 of Carlito syrichta. Lineage (NCBI taxonomy): Eukaryota > Metazoa > Chordata > Mammalia > Primates > Tarsiidae > Carlito > Carlito syrichta. Next base: position 863,856 of record NW_007260598.1, read on the forward strand.
AGACAAACACAATAGTGATGGATGGCATCCAGTATGACATAAAAACACCATGTAGAAACAGAAGAATAAATCCACAAGTGACAGAGGTCAGAAAAAGCCAGGAGATATTCCTGGGAGATTCTGGTTGGTGGGAGAGGTAATATACTCTGCTGTTCGTTGTTTTGTAATTTCTTTTTATGTTTTTTGAGTTGGAGTCTCACTCTGTCACCCAGGCTGGAGTGCAGTGACACACTCACGGCCACAACAGTGCCAACCTACTGGGCTCCAGCAATTCTTCTGCCTCAGTCTTCCAAGTAGCCGGAACTACAGGTATGCACTACCACGCCCGGCTACTTTTTTATTTATTGTAGAGATGAAGTCTCGCCAAGTTGCCTGGGCTAGTCTTGAACCCGTAGGCTCAGTCAATCCACCGAGCCCGGCCTGTTTTGTAATTCAAATTAAGGACTCAGAAAAACTTCTTCTAGTTTAAAAGGCAACTTTTTCACAATGCTAATGTATTTGAAACTATATAAAATTATACAAATAAATAATCTAGAGTGCTTACAATTTGTATTAAAACGATATAACTTTTAACTTTTATTTTAAAGTATAGCTATAAATAACTAAGTCCTACATAAGACAGCATATGTTTTCCAGGAAAAAAGTGAAAGACTAAACGAATATGAGGTGAACATACATGACCATATTTGCATTCATGTTGACGTGAACTCCAGGCAGTCAAGTGAAGAGAAGTGGCAGGCCTGCCGCCTGGCTAGTGCGAGGGTCTCTGGAGGGCTTCTGGGGACACACCTTTCTTGGCAGTTGCCCATGTGGACTCAGTTCCAAACAGATTTCTGCAATCCTTGCCTCTAGTGGGTCAGCGCCATATGATCTTCTGTATTATTGCAGGAGACATTTGCACCATGAGTATTGGAAGGCCGCCAGCCACAGCTCCCTGGAAAATGGCTTTTCCTTTGTTAATGCTTGGAAGCCCCAATTCACATAGGTTGGAAAGTCTCCGGTAGAGCCACCACTGTCATCAGGGAGGGGGTGGACTGAGTATGACTGGTGGCCTTCAGATGACTAACATGCCTAAAACTCCAATGAGATATTTTTAAATTAGACTGCTTAGGAAAAATGCTTCATTAGTTTACTTTATATCAATTCAGGCGGATTCTGTTGGGTAATTTGAGGACATGGTATGAAGAGAACTTTCAGAGTTGAGAGGATAGACCTATTACTTTATTTATTTATTTTTAAGTTGGAGTCTCACTCTGTCGCCCAGACTGGAGTGCAGTGGCCACTCCCAGCCACCGCAGCCTCGACCTGCTGGGCTCTGGCAATCCTTCCGCCTCAGCCTTCCAAGTAGCTGGAACTAGAGGTGCGCGCCACCACGCCTGGCTAAAAACCTATCACTTTAAAATCAGAAAGTCTAAACCAAACAGCTGATCGTCTGGTTGTCCCTCATCAGAGACAATTGTCAAGAGGCAGTCAGTGATAAAACTTCATGACAGCTGTTGGGGCTACTCACCAACTCAGGGTCCTTTTATATATCTTGACCTCTGACTGAGTTCTCTTGTTTGTAGTTTGTCTGTGATTCTCTTTGGGTTTTGGGTTTACAAGTGGAGATCATTTTAATCTCCTCCTTCCCAAGTTTTTACCTTCTATGTTCTTTCTCCTATTTAATTGTATCAGCCAGCATTTCAAGAGCAATGTTGACTAGTAAATTGTAGCGGTAGAAGGCATTCGTGCCATGTTTCTCTATATCAAGATGTGGACAATGTCACTTGCCCCCTGAGTAGGCTGAGACTGTTTAGGTTGCCACCCACGCCATCCTCAGATACAATTATGGTAATAGATTTTATGACATGGGGCCATCCACATATTCCCGGAATAAACTCCAGAGTTTGCAAATGTAAGAGCGTGAGGCTGCCGGGCTTAAGGAAGCTGAAGCATCATTTCTCAAGTGAATAAAATAAAAAAGGGAGGATCTTGTTTTCATTTGCTTTTGAGATTCCTAAACTGAAAATTCACCCCGGGAAACACCCCTTATGTATCTCTGTATCTATAAAGACTCATTGCCCAAATGTGTACTATAAGAAACATGCTCACATGCCCTTATGTCTTTGTAATTGAGCCTTCAAGCCAGCCCCCAGACACTGTCTCTCACAGCCTCTGCAGGACCGGCTGGGAGGTAGTCGGAGGCCAGCAGCGGGCTCCTAGTTCGGCGCTACTGCCCTCGCCTTCAGTCAGCTCTCTGCCCGCTCGCAGTAAGTCGCCTTCCAGACTACAGATTTCCAAGCAGAGAGAGCAGCATCTTTTCCTGATTACTGGATTTCAGAAATTGGGAAGTGTCTTCAGGCTGAAGATTCTAAATAGGATGAGATGCTGGAGAGACCTCAAGACAGAATTTCCCAACTCACCTTGGAGTGTGCAGTCTGGGGCCACTGAGAGAGTGGGACAGGGAGACTCAGTAAGAAGGAAAGAGTAACAGGAGTCACACTCCATGGAGATGTTCAGCGAGGGGAGACCAAGAATCAGTTGACCGAGTAATTTCTGACTTTTAAAAGACGTAATTCTGATGTCTTAAAACCTCATGAAGGTTTTTTTTTGTTTTTGTTTTTGTTTGAGTTGGAGTCTCCTCTGTCACCCATGCTGGAGTGCAGTGGCACGCTCACGGCCACGCCAGCATTGACCTGCTGAGCTCTGGTGATCCTTCCGCTTCAGCCTTCCAAAGAACCAGAACTACAGGCACATGCTACCACACCCAGCTAATTTTTTTGATTTTTTTAATTGTAGAGACGAGGTCTCGCCAAGTTGCCTGGGCTGGTCTTGAACCCACGGGCTCAGGCAATCCACTTGCCTTGGCCTCCCAAAGTGCTGGTATTACAGGCTGAGCCACTGAACCCAGCCATGAAGGTACTTTTTTATTGTCAATTGACAATATGTATATATTGCAATTTTTAATTGTAAATACTTATGGGGTATACAAAGTGATATTATGATTTATAAATACAATGTGGAATAATTAAAGCAAGCTCATTAATATATCTGTCATCTCATGTGATGGTATTTTAAAATGCATACATACTAACACTCATTTTTTAATAGTAAGATAGTGATTAAGAGCCCAACTTTGTAGCCTAACAACTTTATGTGTGAGTACTGGTTCTGTCCATTCCTTGTTGACCCTTAGACAAGGAACTTAAGCCTTAGTTTTCTCGTTTGTAAAGTAGGAATAATACAGCTACCTGTTTCTTACGCTTGCCACGTAAATGAAACAAGAGGATGCAGGGAGCATGACGGAAGCTCAAGAAGTGTTAGCGACAATGAGTTTTTCTTAGGTATCTATAAGTAACATGATTCTTTTAGAGTTCATGTAGCAGGGACTAAAAACAAGGCCTCAGAGCAAAGAGGGCAGCTATTTCCATCCCTCTAGTTCTTGATGCTGTTTAGAACTATAATATAACTTCCCGGAGCAAGTATTTCATCTCACGGCCAAGGGAAGTGTGATTCAGAATGTTAAAAACCAAGCGTAAAGCTCACAGACCTGAAGTCTAAAAGACCAGGATGTTAGAGGCACCATGAGTCCTTGAAATCAATTGTGTGTGCATATAATCACAGCTATAACTTGATTGTGCAAAGCAACACTTAGTACAATATAACATACACGTGCCAACGTGGACATTCAGGCTGATGACTCATCTTCTATTCTATTTTAGACATTAGTCAAAACCCAGCACCGGGAATTCCTGTACGTAAAACTGACACTTATGGAAAATAACAAGTGAAATATTTAGCTCTCAGTGCGACTCATTCATCAGATCCTGGGGTTTTCTGTAAAGGGACAGATAGTAAGTATTTCAGGTTTTGCAGGCCTCTGTCGCAGCTACTCAACTCTGATGTTGCAGCAGGAACACAGTCGTAGACGACATGTAGACACATGGGCATGACCGTGTTTCAATACAATCATATTTGCAAAAGCAGATGGTTGGCCCGATTTGGCCTGTGCCCAGAGCTTGCTGACCCTGCTTTAAGCCATATATCATCCTCGAAATAACATAGTCAATAGACTATTCAGAAACAAGCTTCAGTATATCTGATCTTTGCTTTTTTTTTCCTAAGTCAGAGTCTCACTCTGTTGCCCAGGCTGGAGTGCAATCGACCAGCTGGGCTCAGGTGATCCTTCCACCTCAGCCTTCCAAGTAGCTGGAAACACAGGCATGCGCCACCACACCCAGCTATTTTTTTTTTTTTTTTAATTTATTGCAGAGACGAGGTCTTGCCAAGTTGCCCAGGCTGGTCTCAAATGCTTGGGCTCAGGCAATCCTCTTGCCTCTGCCTCCCAAAGTGCGGGGATTACAGGCTTGAGCCACTACACCTGGCCAGTGATCTCTGTGCAATTTAACAACGTGTGCACCGTCCACAAATGAAGATACTTAGTTACGTATACAGATACTCATGTATGTAGGTATAATAATAATAATAATAATATATATAATTGGTGTTATAAACATGTAATATATTTTGAATGTTTTACATAATTAGGGAAAAACTTAAAATTGTATTTTATGTATTTGTATGCCCATATTTTTAGTTGTTGATAGTTTTATATGGTGTCCTTAAATAAAAGAAATGCAGTTAGGCTGGTCTTTTGATTGTGAGATTCAAAGAAGTCATATTATTTGGAATATGGTTTAATAATTTTAAAGCAATAGTCTATTTCGCTTTCGATATTTCTACTTTGTTGTATGTATACTTTGTTAATTGACAATTCAGTTCTGAACTTCTTCCGCCATTACATAAAATACTCAAGTTGTCAGTGAAAGGTACCTATAGAAACCTAGAAAAAACTTAGCTTATTCTTAGTCTTTTTGCCTCAGTGTAACCATTAGCAAGCATTCAGACACTCTATTGCAGGACAAACAGCAGCCTATCTATCCCATCTCCCCTAGGCAAATCTCCTTCAGATACAAGATCAGGACAGCCCAAACGACCACCACCTTTGGTCAAGGAATTTGTGAATTGCAAATGTCTAATAAGTCTCTTGCAGGAATCACCCCCCCCCAGAGCTAACCTACCTGACACAAAGAAACCCCATGATGGCAGCAATCATGTGACTAACCCACCCATCTGCCTGCTGTCCATCACCTGACATCATCAGTAGCTGCGCTTGCCTGCCCCTTTGTGATGATGTGGAAGCAGACCACCACCCAATCACCTTAATGATTCTCCCCTGTCTAGGGGAATGGTTAAAAAGACTCAACCACAAGCAACCAGGGGCCATTGTCTTGCTAGAGTCTGGTGTGGCCATGTGCTCTTTGAGCCATGGCTGTCGCCATACTTCCTGGCTTTCGTCCCCCTCCCCCACCTTAGTGAGGTGAATCTTCTCTCTTCCTTCTCTTTCTCTCTCTAATTTACTTTTATTTATTTGTTTATTTATTTTGAGTTGGAGTCTCACTCTGTTGCCCAAACTGGAGTGCAGTGGCCGCTCCCGGCCACCGCAGCCTCGACCTGCTGGGCTCCGGTGATCCTTCTGCCTCAGCCTTCCAAGTAGCTGGAACTACAGGTGCGCGCTACCACGTCTGGCTGATTTTTGATTTCTACCACGTCCGGCTAATTTTTGATTTATTGTAGAGATGAGGTCTCACCAAGTTGCCCAGGAGGGTCTCGAACCCGCGGGCTCAGGCAATCCACTCACCTCAGCCTCCCAAAGGCATGGGATTACAGGCTGAGTCACCAAGCCCGGCTTCTAATTTACTTTTAAATAAACTTTTCTTTCTTAACCTCTCCGTGTGTCGCAATTTTTTGCAATTTACTCGGATCTCTGGGTTACCAGGGCACACCTCCGGCTTGCCAGCCCCGGCAGTGCTGTGCGCCTCGCCTGGCCTCTCCACCCTCACCTGGTCGGTCCGTACCCTGACATTTTGCATCGATTTGACTGGAAATCTGTAATTTGTATATGTCAAAGCCCAAACCTGAAAGACAAACTATCCATATATCTTGAGGTTTACCTAAACCACATGATTCAGACGGTGTATCTTTGGGCAATCTAGATGATGGTCACTGGTAAAAAATAAAATCCTGGTATGAAAATGCATAAATATAGTTGGTAGCCTTTGGTTATCACAGAAAATATTTTAAAATGATGTTGTCATTTATTATTTGGAAAATAAAAGCTTACGTTTAATAGAAGGCAACTGTTAAAAAACAACTGTTGCAGCTCTTTTTATAACCAGATAATTTATATTAATGAGTTTTCTTAAACCATTATTGTCAGTGCTATTTCTATACTTAAGCACTCAGTTCCACTTTAGAAAGTGAAGCCTTGACATCAGTTTGACAACTACACTTTATTGAAGATAGATTAAAAGAGACCATTTTGGGGAGCAGAAAATCAATGGAATTTCCAAAATGTTAAAATAGCATGTGATATCTACAAGTTCAGAACACAAAGTGTAACCCTGTGCATGCTGCTCAGAGGAGCCCAGGAAGCTCAAACAATACCAATACATGTTCAGGCCACAGTATTCTCAGTACTCGGACAGTAGGTCAAGAATTTGGAACTGAGTAATATCTAGATTTTACTGATTTTTTTTTCTGAGACATCTTGGTCCAAGGCCAAAAACTTCATGTTTTCTGAAAAAAGGTTGAATGTCTAGCTGGGCTCAGTGGCTCAGCACGTAATCCTGTGCCTTGGGAGGCTGAGGTGAATGGATTGCCCGAGCCCGTGGGTTCGAGACCTGCCTGGGCAACTTGGCCAGACCTCATCTCTACAATAAATCAAAAATCAGCCGGCTGTGGTAGCGCATGCCTGTGGTTCCAGCTACTTGGAAGGCTGAGGTGGAAGGATCTCCGGAGCCCGGCAGGTCGAGGCTGCGGTGGCCGGGAGCAGCCACTGCACTCCAGTCTGGGCGACAGAGTGAGACTCTAACTCAAAAAAAAAAAATAAAAAGAAAAGAAAGAAAAAAGGCTGAATGTCAATTAATTTTTTAAAAACCAAGCTTGAAGGACATTTAATTAATAGCCAAGCTTGACTGAGTTCACCAATGCATAACCCTGTAAGTCAATAGGGAGCTTACAAAAGTTTGCTGAGTGAGAGTTAGAAGCAAAGTGCTTAGAACAGTACCAGACCTAATAGATTCTCAGTACATGTAGCTATTTTACTAAGACCAGCATTTCTTGTAGTGTGCGCTATGTCGTAGGGTAGTGTAAGAACCACAGGCTTAGAAGCCAGCCTGACCGAGGTTCACGTCCTGACCAATCCAAGTTGTATAACCTCCGTTGGATGGTTTCACCACAGACAAAGTGGAAATACCCCAGATCCTATGGAGGAATACCTGCAAATGTGTCTTAATTTCTATTTCCCCTCTTTCTGCCATTGCTTTCATTAAGAAGTTTGATAAGAAGTAGTCTGCATCCAGGCAGACTCACAGGGTTGGTTTTTACCTTTGCCTCTGGAATACACAACTCAAGGTGGCTAGCTTCCCAACTGGATCTCATGGTGAGTGGGTTAGGGGTTTTCCCAGATATTTTTCACTGGGGGAGGAATGATGCTTTGAGTTGTTGGTCTTTGAATCAATACATAATGTCATCTGAAAAAGAAAGGAAAGAGAGAAGGAAGGAGTGAGTGAAGGAGGGAGGAAGGGAGGAAGAAACAAATGTCATTTATGTTTCAAAAGCAGATGTGTGTGGCATTTAATTAGAAATCCTGATTGAGTTGACAGATGGACTAGCTCTCGAATGATGGAGAAATCACATAATATTTTAGACACACTATTTTCAATCTAAAAGATACATGGGCATTAGTTAAAAACTGTTGCCTGCTGAACAGAGGACCGACCCAAAGATTATGTTTTAGGTGTACTTTGAGGACCCCTCTGTAGCTCCTGATTGTGATGGTGGATTCTTGCTCGTGTGTGGCATCTGCCGTCCTCAAACCTTATATGACATCTGCACACTACCCATCTGATGTGGAAGAAAGAACACTTTAAATAAAATATGTATGTGTGTGCATGTAAATTTGTATAATAAACAACTTCAAACCCAGTATTCTTTTTTTTAAACTTACATCTTTTTAAAACTTCAAAAATGAAGCTTGAACAAATATTACATAAGATAAATTCACAGAAGTGAAGTCACTAGGTCAAAGGACTGTCACAATGTCAATCTGCAGACATTGGTCAATTAACCTCCATAAAGTTATACCCATTTACACACCAACCAGATGTGGGTGTACCCTGAATCCTGAAAATTCTGCCAACTCACTTCATCTGCTTTTCAGTTAAACTCGCCCACAGTGAGAGCATGTCACATTAAATGTTTTAGATGCTTTCCAGATCTGATCAGCTAATAGGTTTTTTTGTTTGTTTCTAGAGATAGAGTCTCACTCTGCCACCCAGCCTGGAGTGCAGTACTGGGCTCAAGTCATCCTCCAGCTTCAGCCTCCAAAGTTGCTGGGACTACAGGCACATGCCACCACGCCCAGCTTCAACTAATAAAGCATAACGACCATGCTGTCAAGTCAAGACCAAACAGCTTCACTTTAAGTTAGAAATGCCATTTCCCCATCTGCTCCTAGATTTTCTTTCCTCTGTAGTCTGGACGTATGGTCCATGTTTCCTCACCTAGAACCCCAGTTCCTCAAACCTGCCCCTTGCTGTGTCTGTCCTAAAAACGTCCACTTCCTGGAAAGGCCCAACCTTTGCCTGCCCCCTTCCTTTTCTCTGCTGAAAGGCACCCCACATCTCTGGGCCTTGGCACGAGCCTGATGGGGCTGCAGTTGGACCTCGAACAGAACACGGCCCCACCCTGCTGCTGGGCCCTTCTTCTCATCTCCTGGGCAATGCTGCAGACAGGTGTCCATCAGAATCATTCTCAATTGTCACCTCATCTGCCCTTCCTCTTCACCTAGGACTGCTGGTCTTTTGTGCCTGGGTCCCAGGCAATGCTCTCCCGATTGGCTTTCCTGGGTCCTTCCCATATCCACAGACCACTCTAAGGGCCCTGACTCTTTACATTTGCACTATAAGCACTAAAGTATATTCTTACACCCCTGAGGAAAAACCTTACAGCATCACAGGGAAGAGCACAGAATCTGAGCCCAGTTGCCTGGATCCTATCTTGGCTCTGCTCCAGGCAAGGCAATCACTGTCTCTATGAGCTTTCATTGTCAAAAGACTCCTAAGGGAACCTGTGTCATTGTGTGGTCTGAATCACCTACTAAGTGCTTGGAATTACCTGGTATATAATAAGCACTGGAAAGTGATATGTGTTACGAGATTCCTTTTCTTTCTTTCTTTTTTTTTTTTCTTCCTGAGTTAGAGTCTCACTCTGTAGCCCAGGCTGGAGTGCAGCGGCATGCTCATGGCCTCGCCAGCATCGACCTGCTGGGCTCAGGTGATCCTTCCGTCTCAGCCTTCCAAGTAACTGGAACTATAGGCGCACACTACCACACCCGGCTAATTTTTTGATATATTGTAGAGTTGAGGTCTCACCAAGTTGCCCAGGCTGGTTGTATTAAGATATTCCTAACTGCTTTATGGGATAGTGAAAAAGGGTTAGGGTTAGGGTTAGGAATCAGAACGGGGTTCAAATCATGACTGCACAGTCTGTTAGAGACATGATTTGGGGCATAGCATCGAACCAAGCTCGGCCTGTTGGACCATGTGTAGAATGGTGCCGATACTGCCTACTCCACAGAGTTATTGCATGAACCAAGTAGGATAAAGGGAGTGAAGCCCCTTGGCCGACATTCAGCACAGCACAAGTAGGAGGTTGCTGATTGTCAGATGCCATGACTTTTAGAGCCTGTGATCGTTGATACTAGATTACAGATCATGTTAACTTAGAGGGTTCTATTTTCAGATATAAATTGGCTGCAGTGGCAATTGATCAGCACCTACAAACTCCTGCAGCTGGAAGTGTTATCATACAGAGAAAGACAATACAATGGTTACAGCTAGAGAAGTAACACACACACGTATGTGTGCTTAGTGAGCTAACAGCAGACCACAGTCAAAACAGTATTAGAAAAAACTGCTGTGCACATAGACCAATGGAACAGGAGAGAGATTCTGGAAGCAAAGCCTCAATTTCTCAATCAACTCATCTTTGACAAAGCCTCCAACAACAACCACTGGGGAGAAGAGAACCTATTCAGTAAATGGTGGTGGGAAAACTGGTTGATCACATGCAGAAGATTGAAACAGGACCTCTACCTATCACCAAACACAAAAATTAACTCTAAATGGATCAAAGACCTAAACGTAAAACCTCAAACTATAAGTAAGAATCGTAGAAAACGCAGGAGACACCCTTACGGAAATTGGAGCTGGCAACCAATTCTTATTCAGAACCCTAAATGCCCATACCTTAAGAAATAAGATAGACAAGTGGGACCTCGTTAAACTAATGAGTTTCTGCAAAGAAAAAGAAACCATCAAGAGAGCGGGGAGACAGCCCACAGAATGGGAAAAAATATTTGCCAACTGTATACCGACAAAGGCCTAACATCCAGTATCTACAAGGAACTCAAATGAGCTGAAAGGAAAAAAACATACAGCCCCATGAAAAAGTGGGCAAAAGACATGAATAGACACTTCTCAAAAGAAGACATGCAGCCAACAGACACATGAAAAAGTGCTCAGCCTCACTCATCATTAGAGAAATGCAAATCAAAACCACCTTGAGATACCACCTAACCCCAATAAGAATGGCCATCATTAACAAAACAAACAGAAAAAGAACTGCTTCTACATTGCTGGAGGGAATGCAAACTAGTGCAACCTCTTTGAAAGACAGTGGCAGTTTCTGAAAGAACTAGAAATTGACCATTCATATAATTCAGCAATTCCCCTATTGGGAATATACCCTGAGAAACTCAAATCATTCTACAAAAAAGATTCCTGCACATGTATGTTTGTTGCAGCTCTGTTCACAATAGCAAAAACATGGAACCAACCATGTAGCCCATCAAAGCTGGACTGGATAAAAAAAAAAAAGTGGTACATGTACACAATGGAATATTATGCAGCCATAAAGAAGGACAAACACATGGACTTCGCAGCAACTTGGATGGATTTAGAGTCGATCATACTCAGTGATCTATCACAGAAACAAAGGACAGAGTACCATATGTTCTCACTCATAAGTGGACCTTGAACAATTATACTACTATAAGAAAGCATAGGCCAGGCTTGGTGGCTCAGCCTGTATTCCCAGCACTTTGGGAGGCCGAGGTGAGTGGATTGCCTGAGCACGTGGGTTCGAGACCTGCCTGGGCAACTTGATGAGACCTCATCTCTACAATAAATCAAAAATTAGCTGGGTGTGGTAGCGTGCGCCTGTAGTTCCAGCTACTTGGAAGGCTGAGGCGGAAGGATCGCCGGAACCCAGCAGGTCGAGGTTGCGGTGGCCGGGAGCGGCTACTGCACTCTAGTCTGAGTGACAGAAAAAAAAAAGAAAGCATTTGGCAGTAATGGGAAACTTTCAGGGGAGGGGGGTGGGATTGGCAGTTGAGGGAAACTGCTAGGGGAGGGAGGGGCATACCTCATCAACAAGGATACCTACATAATCAACGTTTATATGCCTAACCCTGAATTGTACCCTACATCTTTATAATAAAACAAACAAACAAACAAAAACCTAACCAACTGAAATTTTGACTTGGAAAAAAAAAACTGCCATGAATTTCAAAAGTCTGGTTTGAGCCCTTTAGAGCAGTAAGACTGATATATTCACCTGAAGATCCAGGGGGTCTGAGGATTTGCCTCTGCACAGCATATCCTCTGCTGGTTTGCTCCATGGCAGAATTTGCAGGCCATTATTTCAGCGCCTGCCAATATGTATTAGGTAAATTAGTGTTGCTGGCTATTCCTATACTTGGATTTGCAACATCTGATTAATACATAATCAACCCATCTTTATACACACTGTTGGGATATTTTTAAGTCATTATGATGTCTTTCATATATATACAGCAAAGTGGCCATTTTCTAAGTTATGCTATCTTTCTGATATCATAAGATGTGAAAAGGTAAACTGAGGCAAGGTGGGCCGGTACTGCGGGAAAAATGCAAGATTGCAGCCAAGTATGAAGTAGAAGAAAGTAAAGTTTATTATTCACCTTTCACAGAGGCAAGTGTGGCAACGAAGGCTGGGAGCTGAGTATATTTAAGGCTCTTGAAGGGGAGTTTGGACTGGGAAGAATGTCCAGAGTTTCATTTTTTGATGTAGATAACCAAAGTCACAAAGCTCTTGTGTGGTGACATCACCAGGCACTGGTATCTCATGACTCCAGGTGGTGGGCGGGAAACTGATAATGATACATCCAGGCCAGAAGCACAAATGCCTTGAGCGATCTGGGCTGCATACTTTCTAGTTGGTTACAATTTTTGCTTATTCTGGGAGTTCTAGTTTACAAGACTTGATTAAACATTGTACATAAAATTAATACAAAGACATGAAAGAAAGCAGCATTCATTTAGAGACTAAGGGAACAGATGCATTTCTGAGTGTTGGAAGGTTTCAATAGCCCATTTCTTATCTATTCTGGCAGAGGCATTTTCAGGGTAGTGCAATCATTTTTGTGTGTCTCCTGCTTGTCAGGGGGCTCCGTGAGGATGGTTATGTTCCCTTCAGTACCAGCAACAGTTACTAGATCCAAGGACAGTGAAGGGGGGACAAGGGAAAAAAAGGCTACTTTTACATTTAAACAGCTTTTACATTTCAGAGACTCCCTCCTTTCAAGATATTACTGACTCAACTGGTTTAGTGAGAAAGTCATTTTCTGGTTTAAGAACATTCCCTCTATTCACAACTTGCTGTGAGTTTTTATTTTTTATTTTGTTCCTTATTATTATTTTTTAGAGACAAAGCCTGACTCTGTCCCCCAGGCTGGAGTACAGTGGCAGGATCATAGCTCACTGCAGACTCAATCTTTTGGGCTCAAGTGATCCTTCTGCCTCAGCCTCCTGAGAAACTGGGATTAGCAAATACATCTTCCTTCCTTCCTTCCTCCCTTCCTTCTTTCCTTCCCAAATCTCCAGTATCAGCTTCTGGATGAGACGGACCTTCTTTAAGCCAGCATGGTCCAGCAGAACTTCCTGCCACAGTGGGAATGTTCTGCTCTGTCAGATATGGCTAACCCCAGCTGCATGTCACTGTGAAGCACTTGAAACATCATCAGGACAACTGAGAAACTCCATTTTAAATAGTATATAATGCCAATTAATTTAAACTTAACTAGCTACACGTGGCTTCTGGCAGCTGTATTAGACAGTTCAGATCCAGGTCAGCCCCTCAAAGACATATTTTAGATGGAGTTCACGGTAGTTTTCAATTAACGTCTCCTAAAAGAAAATTATGAATACAACCCTGATTATTCACTGTAGAATTTTAGAAATGGGGAATGAATGACAACATTTTTGGAATAATGCAAGTCATATCATGGTAGTTTCAATGTAAAACTTGCTTGCATTCTCAGACTTTGTAGATAGGGAAATTCTGCTATTCATTCCTGGGAAAATGTGGTATCTAACCAAATGACTTGTCCAAATAAGTCTAGAAATAGAACTCACTGAGAGCTAACTGCTAGCTTCTGATAGTGAGTTCCACAAGGACAGGGGCTGTTCTTTCATTGCTGTTTTGTCTCTATTACCTGGTATGGTAATGGCACATGATAAGTCATCATCAAATGTTTGTTGAATTAACTTATAAATAAGTGGACACAATACAACTTGAAGCTCTCTGAAATATACAAAAACATTTGACTACAAAAGCCCTTGACTACACAAACCCAATAGTAACATCACATTTATGTTACTAGTAACATGAGAGACTGGGAGCCATGAGCAATAGCCCAGTGATCCCGGCAGGGATTGAGACCACAGGATACAAGCTTGTCAGCAAAGGACACACCAGGTGCATCAACACATGGTAGAAGCAACCAGACAAGAAATGAGGTTTATTTACTCCCTGTTGACATTACAAATGGGCCTCTATCTAGATGGAAAAAATTCACTTTAACTCTGAGGCTTAACAGTCTTAGGTTCAGAATTAGAAAGCTTTCTTTTTTTGTGTGTTGGAGTCTCACTCTGTCGCCCAGATTGGAGTGCAGTGGCCGCTCCCGGCCACCGCAGCCTCGACCTGCTGGGTTCCGGCGATCCTTCCACCTCAGCCTTCCAAGTAGCTGAAACTACAGGCGTGGGCTACCACGCCCGGCTAATTTTTTGATTTATTGTAGAGATGAGGTCTTGCCAAGTTGCCCAAGCGGGTCTTGAACCCACGGGCTCAGGCAACCCACTCACCTTAGCCTCCCAAAGTGCGGAATTGCAGGCTGAGCCACTGAGCCCGGCAGAAAGCCTTCTTACAAATGATTTAAACTTGCATTCTTTCCCCAAAAAGACTTATCTTCACAACATGCTTAAAGGTGGTTCCTTTGGTCTGAATGCATCTCTCCAAAATTCGCACATCAGAGCCATCACCAATGTGATAGTGCTAAGATGTGGGACCTTTAAGATGTTATTATGCTAAGACGTGGGACCTTTAAGATGTTATTAGGTCATGAATGCTTTGTCTTCGTGAATGGGATTAACACCCTTATAGAAGAGGACTCACACAGCAGTCATACCTTTTGTGCTTCCGCCTTCCACCATGTGGGGACACAGCAACAAGGCGCCATCTTGGAAGCAGACAATGGGCCCTCACTAGACACTGAATCTGTCAGCGCCTTGATCTTGGACTTGGCAGCCTCCAGAACTGTGAAAAATTAATGAATTTCTGTTGCTTATAAATTGCCCAGTCCATGGTATTCCATTATAGCAGCAGGGACAGACTAAGACAGTGGTCTTAGTCTTTCTACTTTGAATGTGTCCCCAGTGACTGAAAGATCACAATTCTGATTGTAATGACTTTCTTATATCATGCTGAAATCTGCCCCTCTAGTAATCTTAGTCATAATTTTTTCCCAAAGAAGCACTCTAACTTTAATCCTGCTTCACTTCTAGGATTTGAGGACAGCTGCCACGACCTGTCTTCCTCTTTTCCAGGAGAGGCATCTCCAGGTTTCCCCCACGTGTCATGTGACCCGGCTTCCAGACTTGGCCCTTTTCTGCCTTGTCTGGCTCCAGCTTCATCTTCCCCAACTCCAAGTTTACAACAGGTCACTAAAGTTTTGTCAGTTACAGCTCCTCAGTACTTCTTTTTTTTTTTTTTTTTTTTTGAGTTGGAGTCTCACTCTGTCGCCCAGACTGGAGTGCAGTGGCCGCTTCTGGTCACCGCAGCCTCGGCCTGCTGGGCTCTGGTGATCCTTCTGCTCAGCCTTCCAAGTAGCTGGAACTACAGGCGCGTGCTACCACACCTGGCTAATGTTTAAAAAATTTATTGTAGAGATGCGGTCTCGCCAAGTTGCCCAGGCGGGTCTTGAACCCACAGGCTCAGGCAATCCACTCACCTCAGCCTCTCAAAGCACAGGATTACAGGCTGAGCCACCGAACCCGGCTCCTCAGTACTTCTTGAACAAGGAAGTCCTCAGAGTTCCATCATCACTGCTGGCTGGCGTATGGTTACATTCTTCTTAAGTTGTATATTTAATTATTAACATTATACTTCAAATGCAATCTGACTAATGACGACTTCATTGTGATCCTAAGGAGGCCTGGTAACATTGGGGAAGCTTTGGACAGCACTGGACACATTGTTTTACAAGGACCTTATCAGATAACAGCTTGGCCCAAATAAGATCATGAGCTTTAAAAAAATTCCTTTTTCGCATCAAACAACTTAAAAGAGAGGAAAGTAGTGAGGAAAGAAAAGACCTACTCAATGGATAACCAAAAGAATTTGTAACTTACACAACACAGCTAACTCACTCATGCTAAAAAAATTTTCTTCATTACATGAAGTCAGGATCCCAAAAATAATTCAGGGCTTTCTCTAGATTGAGTGTCAATTTCTGGAGCTAGGTAACCATTCTGGTTTTACAAAGCTAATTTTCAGTTAACTATTTAGGCTCACGTCTCCAGGCTGTCCCTTGAAGAGTGCTAGTTTTACAGGAGGTGACAAAGTGACAGCTGACCATTGGTCTACAAACCCCAGGACTGGGTGGAAAATTTTTTCTAACTTTAAATTCAAGGGATTTATTTAAATGATTAAGTTTCTGTAATATATAGGACACACATTTGAAAAAAGACTTGGATTTTGAGGTGAGTTCAATCCTACAGTATGATTCTGAAGAGCTAAGATCCTAGGAGGCAGGGATGTAACCAGGAAGAATAGGACTGGAACAGTCTTTGGTATAAGGTGGAGAAGAAAAAAAAAGTCAGAAGTGATTTATAACAAAGAGTTATTGTTCAGGTACCACCTTTTCCTACTAGCTGTACAACATACAGCAAATCTTTGAAGCCACTAAGAAGGAGTCCAAAACACCTATTTTGCCCCTCTGAGGATCGTGAGGGTCTATACAAAGCACCTTAAAGTACGTTTGTAAAATAATTAACAAGAATACATAAGACTGGATTGAATGTATACATCAATTTGGGAGAGAACTGTTACCTTTATAATACCAAATCCTTTTGTCTACAAAAATGGTATGTTCTCCCATTTTTTAAGATAATTTATGTCAAACATATCTTGCATATTTCAGAGTACAAATATACAAGTCTCACATCTCTTCTTAGAGTTCCTAGCTATTTGATGTACTGGTGTTATTTCAAATGGTATCATGTTATAAATTCTATCTTTGTATTTGTTTGGTGTTAATATATAAATATAAGTTTTTTTGAATAATGAATTTTGGCAGTTTTTTGTGCTAAATTTACCTACCAATTCTAATAGTTAATAATTCTTTTCAGATTTTATAAGTACATAATTATTTCATTTGTAAACAATAGTTGTTTCTTTTTTTATGCCTTTCATTTCTTTTTCTTGCCTTATTTTATAGCTAGAATCTCTAATACAATGTCTTAACTGTACGTATCCTTGGGCGAGTCCTGATGTCAGAGTCAAAAATGTTCAGTATTTTACCACTGAATAGTCTGCCAAAGATGGTTATCACCATAAGTTTAGAGAAGCTCTATTCAGAATTTGCTAAGCGTTTTCTTTTTTAAAAATCATAAATGTACTCAGTGATCTATCACAGAAACAAAGAACAGAGTACCATATGTTCTCACTCATAAGCGGACCTTGAACAATTATCATAATACTGTAAGAAAGGGATTGGCAGTAGTGGGAAACTGCCAGGGGAGGGGTGATAGGTTTTGCAGCTGAGGGAAACTGCCAGGGGAAGGAGGGGCACACCTCATCAACAAGTGTACCTGCATAAGTTGAGTTGGAGTCTCACTCTGTCGCCCAGGCTGGAGTGCAGTGGCCGCTCCCCGCCACCGCAGGCTCGACCTGCTGGGTTCCGGCGATCCTTCCGCCTCAGCCTTCCAAGTAACTGGAACTACAGGCGTGGGCTACCATGCCTGGCTAATTTTTTGATTTATTGTAGAGATGAGGTCTTGCCAAGTTGCCCAGATGGGTCTCGAACCCGCGGGCTCAGGCAATCCACTCACCTCGGCCTCCCAAAGCGCGGGATTACAGGCTGAGCCACCGAGCCCGGCTCATAATGAACATTTGTATACCTAACACTGAATTGTACTCCACATCTTTAAAATAAAAAAAAACCATAAATGGATGTTGGATTTTATCAAATCTTTTAAAAAATTTGCAACTGTTAAGATAATTATGTTTTTCTTTCTTTAAGAAAATTAATGTGGTAAATTACGTTGATTTATTTCAAATGTTATATCACTTTTGCACACGTAGAGAAGCAATCTCACCTAGTGGTAATATTCAAGTCTTCTTATGTATTCATTTTTATTTTTATCTTTGAGACAGGCTAGAATATAGTGGTGCAATCACAGTTCATTGCCTCCTTGAACTCCTGGGCTCAAGTGAAGCTACCTCCTCAACCTCCCAAGTAGCTAGTATTACAGGCATGCACCACCACACCAGGCTAATTTTTTTTTTTTTTGAGTTGGAGTCTCACTCTGTCACCCAGACTGGAGTGCAGTGGCCACTCCCGGCCACCGCAGCCTCGAACTGCTGGGCTCCAGCGATCCTTCCGCCTCAGCCTTCCAAGTAGCCGGAATTACAGGCATGCACTACCATACCCGGCTGATTTTTTGATTTATTGTAGAGATGAGGTCTCGCTGCCCAGGCGGGTCTCGAACCCGCGTGCTCAGGCAATCCACTCACCTCAGCCTCCCAAAGGTGCGAGATTACAGGCTGAGCCACCGAGCCCGGCTATCAGGCAAATTTTTGAAGTTTTTGTAGACACAGGGTCTCACTATGTTGCCCAGGCTAGTCTCAAACTTCTGACTTCAAGCAATCCTCCTGCTTCGCCTCCCAAAGTGCTGGGATTACAGGTGTGAGCTACTGTGCCTGGCCTACAAGACTTTTTATGTATTGGTGATTTATTTCCCATATATTGTGATGTTCTTCTCAGGTTTTGTATCAAGGTGAGATGAACTTAGTTTGGAAGTATTCCCTTTTTTTAACTAAAAGAATTTGCATAAAGTTGGAGTAACACCTTCTTTAAATGTGTGAAAGGATTATTTGGTGTGGCTTTACATTTTCTTTGTAAAAAGATTTTAAATAACAGATTCCATTTCCAGTAATAAATGAAGACTCTCCAGATTTTGTTTGTCAGTTTAATTTTTTGCCCTTAATTTTTTTCTTATTCAAGTTTCCAAATTGGTGTCAAGTTGTTCATTATATTATCATATTTTGTCAATGTTTGTAGAGTCTCTTGTAATGATTTCGTCTTCATTTCTGATGTTATTTTTTCCCTCTTTTTATTGTTAAATTTTACTAGGGATTACTAATTTTCTTAAGCTCTTCAAATAACCAGTCTTTGGTTTTATTAGTTTTCTTTAAATTTGTTTTCTTTTTTGTCGATTTCTGCTCTGACCTTTATTTCCTTCTTTCTACATTATTTAGGTCTGATTTCCTTTTCTTCTTCTTGAGATGAAGTTTAATTTATTTTAACCGTCCAGCTTTTCTAATACATGTAGTTAAGTTTACAAATTTCTCTCCAATCTTTGTTTTGGCTACAGTTGACAATATTTGCTGTAGCACATCTTCATTATCATTCAGTTTCAAATATTTTCTCAAGTCTGTTATTTCTACTTTGACCCGTGGAATACTTAGAAGTGTATTCTGTTGAGTCTCCAGGCAGTTGAGAATTTTCTAGTTATCTTACGCTACTGATTTCTAACATAGTTTCCCTGAGATCAGAGAGCATATTTTGAATTATTTTAACCCTCTGAAATGTTCTGGGGATTTCTTTATGGTCTGCTTATTATCAATTTTGGTAAAATTTAAATATAAGTTTAAATGAAATCTACACTTTGTTATTGTCGACAGTGTTCTCTAGATGTCAATTAGGTCAAATTTGTTAACTGTGATCTTCATACCTACATTTTTGTGTTGTTGTCTGTTCAGAGGTATGTTAAAGTAATCCTGTGACTACGGACATGTCCATTTTCCTTTGTCTATTTTTGCCCTGTATGCTTTGAAACAATCTTACTTTGAATGATGAAGTCTTCCTGGTGGATTGCCTTCTCATTGCCATGGCTATCCCTCTCTCTCCAGTCATGCTGCTTGGCTGATAGTCTGTGCTATCTGGTGTTAGTATGGCTACACCCATTTTATTCATTAGCAGTGCACCTTCATTTAAAGTGTGTTTCTTGTAAACAGGATGGAGATGTTTCCCCCCACCCCCGGTTCAGTCCTTATTACTTGGCATGTTTAGTCCATTTTCATTTAATGTAGTTGCTGATTTAGGTGGGTTTTACTACCATCCAACTGTTTATTTCCTATTTGACCTACTGTTTCATTTGCCTTTTTTCTTCCATGATCTTCTTTAGAATTACTCAAGCATTTTATTTTCCTCACTCTTTACTACATTTTTTGATTTTCTAACACATCTAGATTAAATGTTATAAAAGTTATTACTTTGGCACTTTCTTGATAACGGTACAACTGTGTAATACTTCAGCCTCCGTTTTTTTTTTTTTTTTTTTTTTGCCTTTGCCATTGTGGCCGTCATGTACTTTAGTTCTGTATGCATTTTACACTTCACATGACTAGTATTGTTTGGTAACGGCTGAAGTTCATTTATACTTACCTTTTCCAGAGCTTTTCATTCCTCCTGCATTTCTGGATTTCCATCAGGGATTATTTTCCTTCTAATTAATGGCCTCCCATCAGCATTTTGATTAATGTAGGACTGCTGGTGACTAATTCTTTTTTTGTTTGTCTGAAAACATCTTCATCTCATCTTCATTTCTGAAGGATATTTTTACTCTATACAGAATTAAGGGGTGACAGTTTTGGCTTTTTCTTCTCAGCATTCTAAATATATCTTCTAGGTAGTGGAGTTTAAATGCTTCCTTGCTGACATTAATAACTGTGAGATAATAAACAAAAACATTGAAATGGCTTAATTCAGTGATTTTAGGATTTTCAGCACCTGGAAGCATCTCTTTCGCAAGAAATTCAAAGTCACAGAATTCTAGGCTCAGAGCCTGAGAGGCCTGCATGGATCATCTTGCCCCATTTCCTATCTGATAACCATCCTAGTCGATGGTTATTTAGTGTTTGACTGGAACACGTCCCCGGCTTTGGGAAGTTCATCAGATCACAAGAGAATGCATTTACAAACAGCTCTCGCTGTACATGGCTTCCTCATAGAGTCCTGAGATAAAATCTGCCAACCTTCAGTCCCAGTCTCAGGACGCCCTCTGTCCAGAGGAGCAAGTGAGATGTGGATCCTTATTTGCACTGAGGCTGTTTGAAGAGAGCTCTTGTCCTCAGGCTTCCAGCTAAGCATCCCTTTCTCTACCCTGCCCAACTCCTCACTTGCCATCACTAATCCCTGTCAATTACGTTCCTAAAAATAAATTGGAATTTAGGTCATCATCCCCACAGATGGTGGCTTAATTTGGGGCTTATTTCTCCCCTGGATTGCTGACCCTCTCCCTGAGAATGAGTGGAAGCCGAGTGATCTTCCAGTCTTGTTCTCTCCATGCTGGAGGCTTGAACCACTCTACCACAGCACTGTGGCCCAAACTGTTCTTCCGGGACACAGGGTGAAAGGAAGGTCTTGCTGCCCTCTCCTATTAACAAAGTTTAATCACAAAACACACTGGAACCCAGAAAAAACTTCAGCAATAGATGCCAATGTTTTAGCTAAATAAATAAACTTTTATACTTGGAGGGGACCCCCCCCAAAAAATCCAAGAATTACCTTTTGGAGGGCGGGCCCCTTGTAGTACAAACGTCCCCCACCAGGTAAGTGTTCTAGTAACCCATTGGCATCAGTGTACCGGCGAGCATTGTTGTGAGAGGCTGCATTAGGTTTCAGTGAGGTTTTTGTTTTTGTTTTTGGCGATTCTTTCAATGTGTTTGCCCATTTCATGATGGGTGACTTATGAAATCACCTGCCCACACTGCACTGAGTGTTCAACAGGGTTTTTTTTTTTCACTTAATTATTATTTTATTTTAAAGATGTGGGGTACAATTCAGGATGAGGTACATAAGTGGTCCTTGTACAGATGAAGTTTGGGCCTCTCATTGGTCCTCACTTCGCCTGGTTTAGGATCAGGTATCCTTATTGATGTTACGTGCCTCTCCCCTTCCCCCTTCCCACCAGTGCCCCCTTGCTAGTGCCAAACTTTCTTGTAGTATTATGATCGACCTTCCATACGACCCAGTTTTTGACCAAAAATAGCATGACCCCATGCCCCACCCTCCCTATTCATCCAAACTTGCCCTGAGCAACTTTTTTTGTTGTTTCCCTGGATTAAAAAAGTCCTCAAAAGTAAACATTTTGCTGATGTGGATGAGGTGAAACCAAAGAAACAGCAAAAACACTAAAAGGCAGCCGGGCTCGGTGGCTCAGCCTGTAATCCCACGCTTTGGGAGGCTGAGGTGAGTGGATTGCCTGAGCCCGCGGGTTCGAGACCCGCCTGGGCAACTTGGTGAGACCGCATCTCTACAATAAATCAAACAAATCAGCTGGGCATGGTAATGCGTGCCTGTAGTTCTGGCTACTCGGAAGGCTAAGGCGGAAGGATCGCCGGAGCCCAGTGGGTTGAGGCTGCAGCGGCCACTGCACTCCAGTCTGGGCGATAGAGTGAGACTCCAATTCAAAAACAAGAAACACTAAAAGGCATCAAAATTGATGAATTCAAAAACTGTTTTGAGCAGTAGAAGTATCTCGATAGGTGTATTGCATCAAATGGAGAGTACTTTGAGGGTGACTGAAGTTTAAACATATAAGAATAAATGGCCGCGTGCAGTGGCTCAAGCCTGTGATCCCAGCACTTTGGGAGGCCGAGGTGAGAGGATTGCCTGAGTCCATGGGCTCGAGATCAGCCGGGCAACATGTTGAGACCTCGTCTCTACAATAAATCAAAAAATTAGCAGGGCATGATAGCGTGCGCCTGTAGTTCTGGCTACTTGGAAGGCTAAGGCGGAAGGATCACCTGAGCCCAACAGGTCAAAAAAAAAAGGAAAAAGGCTATTGCTTTGCTAAGCCATGGTCTGACTATGTGGTTCCTTGAACCATGGTTGCTATGTTTTCTGGCCTTGGCCCCCTCCCCTGCCTTGGGGAGGTGAATCTTCTCTCTCTAATTTACTTTTAAAATAAACTATATTTTTCACTCTAAAAAAAGAAAAAGAAAAAGAAAAAATACACAATAAATTATGGGATTTTGGGAATCTCTCCTCCTATACACACATTAAACATGACCTTGGTGTTGAGATGTGATAACCTAAAACTTCAGTATCCTAGCAACTAGAAAGAAAAAATATAGTCTGAGTATACAATTTGCGGTAGCCTTTGACTTAAAAATGAAGTTAAAATAATCTAGAAATGAGGTAAAATTTAAAATAAAGAGACCTGAGATCAAGTCCTAGCTAGCACCTTTTTCTTATTACCTATATAACCTACCTACAGCAAGTTATTTAGCTTCTTTAAAGTCTATTTGCCTGTTTAAAAAAGGCAGTTAAAAATATCTGCCTTGGTAAAGATTAAACTTGATCACCACAAAGCAGTTTTTTTTTTTTTTTTTTTTTTTAGGTGAAAGAGAAAAAGTACATATCTGCCAGGGGAGTGGGCACACTTCATCAACGAGAGTACCTGCATAATGAACATTTATATACCTAACCCTGAATTGTACCCCACATCTTAAAAAAAAAAAAAAGCTTCCACTAAAAAAAAAAAAAGTACAGACTTTCAATGCAGCATTGTTCATGTTCACAGCAGCAAAACAAAACAAAACAACACACATACAAAACTGAACATCAACAGTGCAATGACCTAAATGAACATCAACAGTGCAATTAATAATAAATTGTAGTATATTTATCCAATGGAATACTTACAGTAGTTTTTTTAAAAGAAAAAATAAACTATAGTTACAATTAAACAGCATATAGGTAGCAAATTTAAAAAAAAAACAAGAACAGTTAACATAAAATTCAAGTTGGTGGTTATTCCTGGCGGGGGAAGAGACAGGCACAGGATCAGAAAGGAGTGTCCTGGTGGCTCCTTAACATCCTGTGAAGGGGATTGGAACAAATGGGAATTCATTTTACAATTATTCTTTAAATGATGCATCTACATTTACTTGTCTGCATTTATGATTCAATTTTAAAACAAAAAACATTGAAAGTGCTCGTTGAACCTGACTGTAGGTGGAGCATGTGGCCCTCGGGTCACCCTCCTTGGTTCCTGTGCTGAGACACAACACGTTCTTCTGCTTTGTTGGGCAACTAGTAGACGAACTCTCACAGCTTGGAGAGACAGCTGGATCCAGAGAAGTTTTGATCTTACAAACAGCAGATCTCAAATTTCTGATATAAAATGAAATGACATACAGACCATTACTTTGGCAGACGGCAACTATTACATGCTAGGCTCTGTGTCCACAATCGTAAATAAGATCTTAGCATGCTTACAGTCTATGTCCCGGTTTTTAAATTTCAGGGCTCTATTCACCTGTCCATCAGCAATGCCCAGACAGTGAAAAGCTTGCTAGTCTGGTCACACTGTTAGCACACCATCCCTTCTTTCTAATTCCTTCAACACCATAAGGAAGACAGAATATCCTGCAACGAGTGGGCAAGACCATTACAGAAACCTAAGACAGGTTTTCTTGTGATGTGTGGCTACTTTTTGTTAGCTGTTTACTTAAAAGCTGAAGGTAAACCAGGCTCGGTGGCTCAGCCTGTAATCCTGCGCCTTGGGAGGCCGAGGTGAGTGGATTGCCTGAGCCTGCGGGTTCGAGACCCGCCTGGGCAACCTGGCGAGACCTCATCTCTACTCTACAATAAATCAAAAATAGCTGGACGTGGTAGTGCAGGCCTGTAATTCCAGCTACTTGGAAGGCTGAGGCGGAAGGATCGCCGGAGCCCAGCAGGTTGAGGCTGCGGTGGCCGGGAGCGGCCTCTGCACTCCAGTCTGGTCAACAGAGTGAGACTCCGACTCAAAAAAAAAAAAAAAAAAAA
>NW_007260598.1:888519-919638 GCF_000164805.1 Carlito syrichta
GAGATTAAGTCTCGCCAAGTTGCCCAGGCGAGTCACGAACCCACGGGCCCAGGCAATCCACTCACCTCGGCCTCCCAAAGTGCTGGGATTACAGGCTGAGCCACCGTGCCTGGCCCCACTTAGTCTTTTAATCTATTTTTTGAACATGTCAATAGATTGATTGTAAATACTTTTAAAAACATAATACCCGTGTATAATATGATTTGTTTGTTTTTGAGTCAGGGTCTCCCTACGTTGCCCAGGCTGGAGTGTAGTGGCACTATCATGACGATCACCACTCACAGCAGCCTCAAACTCTTGGGCTCAGGTGATCCTTCCACCTCAGCATCCTAAGTAGCTGGGACTGCAGGCGTGTGCCATCGTGCCTGGCTAATTTTTTATTTGGTTTTTTTGTTTGTTTGTATTTGTAGAGAAGAGGTCTTGCTATGCTGTCCAGGTTGGTCTCCTGGGTTCAAGCAATCCGCCCACCCTGGCCTCCCAAAGTGCTGGGATTACAGGTATGAGCCAATGCTAGTTATTTCATTTTTTGAGTCAGGGTCTCACTCTGTTTCCCAGGCTGGAGTGCAGTGGCATGATCACGGCCATCGTGGCTCATGGCAGCCTCGACCTTCTGGGCTCAGGTGACCCCATTGCCTCACACTCCTGAGTACCTAGGGCTACAGGCGTGTGCCATTACACCCAGCTAATTTTTTGTGGATATAAGGTCTCTCTATGTTGTCTAGGCTGGTCTCAAACTCCTGGGCTCAAGCAGTCCTCTTACCTTGGTCTCTCAAAGAGCTGGGATTACAGGTGTTAAGCCATTGTTGCCCAGTCAATAGTTTAGTTATTATTGGAAGCATTAATATTCAAAAAATATTTGTATTACAGCTGAGACTAAAGGAAGAGTAAAATAATAATCCAACATTTTCAATACATTTCATAAATATGTCCATGTTTAAATATTCCTGGCAAACATATATAACCACTCATTTTTAAACTTTCCCTGGTCAATTCAACAAATATTTAATAATTGCTTATTCTTAAAAGGTTGTGTACTTGTATCTGTTCCCTTCAGCCAGATGACAGGGCCTAGGATTCAAACGGCTGGCTCAGGACTGATGTCACAGGCACTGGGAGATAGCTGGCATGGCCCGGGCCAAGAGGCGGTGGACATGTTGGCACATTGAGTACTGGTGTGCTCAGTCCGGCAGGGTAATGACTGGGTGTGATGAGGCAGCAGCTGGCATTGTCAAGAGGCTAAGGGAGGATGGACAAAATGCTATCTCCAGGGTAGTGGGAGTCACGTTTCTACAGGAGGAGGAAGTTACAAACATGGAGACTAGACGAACCCCAGTGTTGAATTAGAATCGAAGGTGTCATGTGAACTCAGGGTTTTCAATGTCTGTGTCTATAAACGTGCACGGATGCAGGTGTGTATTCCTGCATGTGTGTACACACATGCCTTTCTTTGTGTTGTCCGACAACAGGGCTTAAAATTTACAACTTTCCAGGAGCAGTGAGCCCCTCTAGGGTGTTGGCTTCCACATACCCTTTTTAAAGGAACCAGTGCTCCTTGGAAAGATGGTTCATTCTAGACCTGGGTAGTGGCAGGAAAAAGTACAAGGTGAGCTTGTAATACGTCTATGTGCCAAAAAGTAAGGAGGAGTCCAAAAGGAGGACACCTCCAGGAACACGAAGGCCACTTGGGGGAACTCCCACACACCAAATCTGGGAGAGGTTAGCATGAACATAAACGGCAGTAATACACAGTAACCTACTGAACAAAGCAAGGAATCCATGATCCATGCTGATATAGATGAATGGACAGAGAAGGGCCAGCTCTTCCTGGCACCTGGATCCAATCAAGGCAAAAGCCACGACTCACCATTGGCAACCAAAATAATAATGGATTCAGGCAAGAACCGGCAGTGGACTCAAACTATCTGATGGTAATCCGATGAGAAACAGGATATTTGCAGTCTCTAAGAATCTCCTCACAAAGTATACTACTTAATTGTAACTTTAGGCTAGGCATAGTGGCTCTTGCCAGTAATCCCAACACTTTGGGAGGCCAAGGTCTCTCTCCAAGATGAAAGGATTGCTTAAGGTCAGGAGTTCAAGAATAGCCTGGGCAATAAAGCAAGACTCCATCTCTCTAAAAGAAAAATAGTTAGCTGGGTGTGGTGGTGTTCCTGTAGTGCTAGCTACTCATAAGTCTGTGGTAGGAAGATTGCTTGAGCCCAGGAATTCAAGGCTGCAATGAGCTACAATAGCACCGCTGCACTACAGCCTAAGTGACAGAGAGAAACCCTGTCTCTAAAAATAAATAAGCGCAAATAATTTTAACTTTGCAATGGAGAAACCTGATAGATACTGCCCTAACCAAGTGATCAAAGTTTGTATCACCAGGAATAGACAAACTGACATTGTGTGCATCCTGGTATGACATACTGAGGCTACAGCATCATTTCTGAGGATTGCTGGCAAAAATGTATATTCCTGAATCTTATCATGGGAAACATTAGATACACCCAAACAGAGGAACATGCTACAAACTGGTCTACATTGCTTAAGTGTCAAGGCCATAAAAGACTTCAAAACTGTTCTGGATTGAAGGAAACAAGAGACAGGGCAACTAATTGCATCTGTGACCCTGCACTAGGTACTGGAACAAGAAGGACAGCATGGTCAGTCAGCAAAGCCACGTGAGCTGCGGGCTGCATGTCAAGTCTGTGTCTCCTGTTAAGCTCCTGAGCTGTGCTGTGACTATGGAGGTGTCTTTGTTTTAAGTAAATGCACTCTGAAGTCATTAGCGGGAACGGGGCCTCCTATCCACAATGCACTTTCAAATGGCTCAAGAACATTTTGGCTGGGATGACAGTGAACCTATATATAAGTGTAAGGCAAATTAATGTCCTTACCCACTCTGTCATCCGACCCTTATACATTACAAGGTGCTCCATTTAAGATCTCCTAAAATGCCTCTTGTTAGGTTCTAAAATTTTCTCCATGGAGACCTTGTACATCTGTTGTTAGATTTATTCTTAGGTACAGCATTTCCATTTCTTAGCGTTGTTGAAGAGATCTTTGTAAAAACTTTCATTTCTGTTAGTTGACGATAATCTGGGAATACAATTGACTTGTCATACTGATTGTGAATGCAGCAACTTTGCGGAACTCTAGATGTTAACTGAATTGTCCACGTATATGATCATACCAACACATCCCAATAATCTCCTGCCTCCAGAAAGAAAAACCCAGAGAATTACACTGACTGTAACTTATTTAAAAATACACAATGGTTGTTGAATGTTTACAGGACTACTGTAACTAACTCAACGATAGCTGGGAACAGTGTGACCAAAGCACCATCTTTAAATCACCCAAGGAAGTGAGGTGCAATTCTATTTGCTTATGAGGTCACCAGACAACAGGTCCCTTACAGGGATCATATGGTCTCCATCTCTGCATCAAAGAAACACATCGCTCAGGTGCGCCAACAGTAGTTTTGAACGGCACTGTCCCTAAATCCTAGCTAAACTCTCCTCACGTAAAGCGCGTGTCTCTAGGGAAGTCATGATTAGCCCTTCCCAGTGCCTTCTCAGGACCTGGCACAACGGGCCTTCTGCAGCTTCCAGGAGTATGGCAGCCCCCTGGGATGCTCCCCTGCTGCACCCCCTCCTTGCTCACGTCTCTCCATGGTCATGAAACAACTTCCTGTGACTTCACCACATGACCAAGTGGCAAGGCCCCGTGTATACCGGGTGCTCCAGACACAGCAGCCTCTCCTCAGGAGACACCTGCCTAATAACCCAGCAGACTAGCAAGCATCTAGGCTGATGGCTCCAAGCTGCATAAAATGCCAGGGAGCCCC
Source organism: Carlito syrichta (assembly GCF_000164805.1). Classification (NCBI taxonomy): domain Eukaryota; kingdom Metazoa; phylum Chordata; class Mammalia; order Primates; family Tarsiidae; genus Carlito; species Carlito syrichta. Next base: position 892,373 of record NW_007260598.1, read on the forward strand.
CAAGGCAGGAAGGACCCCAAAGTAAGCTCTCACATGTTTTAAGTGAGGGGAAACGGAAATGAGTGGACTACATGATACATTCTTTGACTGGGCCGTCTCCACATATTAAAAGAAAACTGAAGAAGTTTAAAAGTACATTTTCTAAGTTTCAGTATAGAAGAATGACGAAACAGTTCTGGAGATGGAGAATTGCTCACAACTGATAAAACGATGTGAACACACTTGGTGTCACTGAACTACATACCTAAAAGTGGCCCAAATGGTAAATTTTATGTGTATTTTACCTCAATAAAAAATTTTTAAAGCTGTACTTTCTGTTGTTCTTGATACTATTCAGTGATAACATTGTTATTAAGCGCCAAAACCCGACAGCCCTGTGTTTGAGATTTGACGCCACTTGTTAGACCTGCAGAACTTAGAAGCGAGTCATTTATTTATGCCTTAGTTCCCTTATCTGCAAACACAAACACTAAAATACTTACTACCCACCCATGACAGGTTGCTGTGAACTCAAAATGAAATAATTTATGTAGGAACTCAGCAAAATTCTTGGCACAGAGTGCGGGCTCAATAAATGTTGGCTCTAATTTTCCTTTTAGATTTTTATAGCAATATGGTTCCTTTATATTTTGTACAATGAAGCCTAAAAATAAGTTTTCAGCACAAAAGGGTTGGTTACTCACTTCTCCCCAGTCCTTAATGTCACACAGAACTATAAAACAGCTTCCCATAAAATTCATTCCATGTAGTCACGGGATGTATGAATCCAACTGCTGGCCACTGAGCCCATAACATTAAATTTTCACACCCTAAGAGGCAACAATTTCAGAGAAGCCACGAAAACATGAAATAATTTAACAAGTTAATATATATATATTTTTTATCAAGTATAACACGGTCATACAAAAGCATTTAGTAGAAATATAATTCACGCATACAAAAAAAAAGGCTATATTTTTTTCCCTTTTATATCCTATTTTAGACAAAATGATGAAATCCAGAAAATAACAGGAATGTCCTAGTTCTAAAAACCAGGATTTTATAAATGAAACAATCCGATCATCTATACCTCCTCTCAAATTCCAAACAATGAGGCTTATTGACCTGTACTCTCAGAATCAAATAAATCTGAACTTGATTTGGATGGAATATACATTTTCAGTGGATGAAAGTCCAGGTAGAACAAGTACATAAAGTGATCCACAAGTCAAAACTTTTCATACAAAGGAATGGCTTTAACAAAACCCGGGTAATATCAAGAGGAAATGCGCTGAATTTAAAAACTTCAGCAAAAGGCATTTTTTGGGACCAATTATAAAAATTCCAAAAAGTTCAGAGATGTAGAAAAACAAAAGTTTATGTAGTATAAAGCCAAGGGATGAAAAACCATCAAGTGTATTAAAGCCACCTAAAGTCAAATAAGACGTAACTGAACGACGTAATTTAAATACAAGTTTAAGTGCAGTTTTCCTTGAACAATTTGACTATCACATGTAAAATCTGTCAATTAATTAAAATGCAATTAAATACAGATTTGCAAGCCTTTGGGCCATTATGTAAATATTTTAAAATTAAGTGAATTGCCAATTGAAAAATAAGAGCTTACATACATACCAAAAAAAACATAAATGGTAAAAGATGCACTATAAAATTGTGTGAAAAAACATATTTATAACAAAGATCTTACAGGCACTTGCATTCAGAAACATTTCTTTTATAAATAAGCACTTAACTTCATTCCAAAATACAAAGCTGATTTTCCCCAGTTGCACCTATTAGTGAGAACTATATCATACATTAGGGATGCATTTAAATGGATCATTTTACAAGAAAAGTCTATTGAACTTTTAAAAAACGCGAATCCACCTATTTTATTCACAACTTCAGAAATATAGAATTTAAAGATAATTCCAGTCAGGCACATCTGTGGCCCTAGTGAAACATTCCGCCATTCAACATGACCAACAGGGAACAACACAAGAACAGAAAGCAAAGTCCACAATGTGGCAATCCTGTACAAAAGAGGTCCTGTCAAAACATTCTTTTACAATACAAACACAATGCCCCAAAACAACAAAAAAAGAAAGCCTGAATTGTGACAACCCTACACAAATTGTGGCGCTTCATCTTCAAGGTCTTCAAACTGCTGCATTCGTTTTAGCCGTGGCCTCTGACATGCTGGGTTCACATCAGGCAAGCCATGCTCCTCAGAGTTCTCCTTAGGTTGACTGGTCGTCTGCCTGGGACAAGCTGCTGCTCTGTCAGAGTCTGGCGTGGACTTCACCACGTAACCCTGGGGATCGTGGGCTGCACCGGGAGGCAGTGCTGCCGAGGGAGAAGCTGGTTTCTCCTCGCTACCCCTGGCACAGGCAGTGGGAGCGGGTGGTTTATAAAATGTTGTCCAGTGTTGGGGCTGTAGTGTTCTAGGCACTCTGACCGGAGCGAGCGAGCAGGAGTCAGAGGAGCGCCTCTCGAAAGCCTCTCTTGCAGACCTTACTGGCTCTGCGAATGGCTTACTGGGCTGGGAGGCACTGATGGACGGGCTCCCCCCAATCCTGGCACTTGTCGTTAATCCTTTTTCCTGGAGTGCGTTGGGCACAATCATTGCAGTCTTGGCAGTTACATTGTTTTGTTCACACTGTTTGTCCTGAGTTTTTTGTAGAGTTTGCTGGTCAAAGCCATTAAATTTGGAACAAACAGTAGTAGGGGTGTCTTTTCTATTAATTCCTTCGAAGGTAGGATTCTTGAAAAACTTGTCTAAATTCACATTTCCCAAACTTCTCTCACTGGGAGGGCTTGTCAGAAGTAGTCTATCCACAGGCAAACTTACAGGTCTAATCTTGGCCCTTGGAGTATGCCTCTCCACCTTGTTTGCTGCCCTATCAGATTTTAGAGAAAGTAGCTTAGGGGATTTACAAACGTCTTCTATCTTCTGGGATGCTGATTCAAGCTCGTGGTCTAAAAGCAAATGTACTTTGTTATCTGAAAAAGAAAGAGGTTTATTTAACTTCGTGATACATGGTTAACAAGAGAGTCTGAATGTGTTAGAGATGAATACTTTATCAAAACAACAGGAATCTTACATATTTTTTCCAACATGGTATTCTGTTGTCTATGAAGAGGAGTTCAACATTTGTACATTAAAGGTGTATGTTGAATTAAGATGCTAGAATTTTTATTTTTTAATTAATACAATAATTAACACATATACAAAATACATTGCAGGTTAATAAAAAGAAAACCAAAAAACACTTTCTGAATTTATTTTTATGCACTGTGCATGAATGAGTACTTTCTGGGTCAAAGACTGCCACAATTTCAATAGGCAGACATTGGTCATTTAACCTTAGAAAAGTTACACTAATTTACACACCAACCAGATGTGGGTATGCCTTGAATCCTGAAGATTCTGCCAACTTACTTCATCTGCTTTTCAGTTAAACTCACCCACAGTGATAGCATGTCACATTAAATGTTTTAGATGCTCTCCAGATCTGATCAACTAATAGGTTTTTTTCTTTGTTTGTTTAGAGACAGAGTCTCACTCAGGATGGAGTGCAGTGGTGCGATCTTGGCTCACTATAGCCTTGAACTCCTGGGCTCAAGCCATCCTTCAGCTTCAGTCTCAGCTATAGGCACATGCCACCATGCCCAGCATCAACTAATAAAGCATAACATCCATGCTGTCAAGTTAAGGCCAAACAGCTTCACTTCGTTAGAAATGCCATTTCCCCATCTGCTCCTAGGTTTTCTTTCCTCTCTAGTCTGGACCCATGGTCCATGTTTCCTCACCTAGAATCCCAGTTCCTCAAACCCCGCACCTTTTAGCTCTGTCTGTCCTAAAAACGTCTACTTCCTGGAAAAGTCCACCCTTTGCTTGACCCCCATCCTGCTCACTGCGGAAAGGCATCCCACAGATGAGGCCTTGCCACCATCCTAAATGGGCCACGGCTGGACTTCAGCACGGCATGCGGTCCCTCTCTGCCACCAGGCCCTTCTCCCCATCTCCTGGGCAGTGCTGCAGACAGGTGTCCATCAGAATCATTCCCAGTTGTCACCTCATCTGCCCTTCCTCCTCACCTGGGACTGCTGGCCTCTTGTCCCTGGATCCTAGGCAATACTTTCTCGACTGGCTTTCCCAGGTCCTTCCCCATGTCTACAGACCACTCTAAGGGCCCTGACTCTTGCACTTGTACTATAAGCACTAAAATATATGCTTATAGCCCTGAGGGAAAATTTTACAGCATCACAGGCAAGAGCACAGACTGAGCCCAGTTGCCTGGGTCCTAGCTTGGCTTTGCTCCAGTCAAGGCAATTACTGTCCCTATGAGCCTTCATTGTCAAAAGACTTCTAAGGGTACTTGTGTCATTGTGTGGTCTAAATCACCTACTAAGTGCTTGGAATTACCTAGTATATAATAAGCACTGGAAAATAACATGTATTACGATATTTCTAACAGCTTCATGAAAAACGGTTAGTTAAAAATCAGAACTGGGTTCAAATCCTGACTGAAGAGTTTATTAGGAGCACAACCTTTCATATTACTTAATCTCTCTCAATTAGTTACAGTTGAATGAGGCTAATGTAGACTTTATAGCACAGAACTGTTAAGGAGATCAAATCAGATCAGTGAAACCAAACAACAAGCACAGTGCTTAGCATGAACAGGCAGGTATTTGGTGAATGTTAGTTCTCCTCTTTTTTATATTCTATGTTCATTGATATTGATTATGCAGTAAATTTAACACATATGGTTGTACTGGGAAAACTGGAATTTGGCTATTACAATGTAGAATTAGAACACCAAATGCAAGCTTTTCTTTTTCTTTTTTTGATGTCTTTGTACCATTTATTTGACTCTCTTTTCTTTTTGAGTAAGAGTCTTACTCTTGTCCCCCAGGCTAGAGTGTAGTGGCATGTTCATGGTGACTGCAGCCTTGACCTGCTGGGCTCAGGTGATCCTTCTACCTCAGTCTTCTAAGTAGCTAGAACCACAGGTGTGTGACCCACCACGCCCAGCTAATTTTTAAAAATTTATTTATCACAGGGACGAGGTCTCACCAAGTTGCCCAGGTTGGTCTCAAGTCCCTGGGTGAGCCACCGTGCCTGGCTTGGAAGCTTTTCTATCAGCTTGACAGATACCAACACAAATGACTGCATTTCAAATGATCACATAGAGAAAATCAGTGCATAAAATGGCTGCAGTCAAAGAAATAAACAAGACATGCACATATGTGTCCTTACTGGCTTAAAAGTAGGCCAGAGGAAAAAGCATTTGAAGAAAAATGTTAGGACTCCAGATTTTTTGCCTTTTAGGAGTCTGGTTTAATGCCTTATGTGCAGTTAGATCAATGCATAGAACCATGAAACCAGAAGATGCTAATACAGTGCTTGACACAACTCTGCCTTGACTTTGATGGCAAAAAGCAACAATGAAAACAAAAATATTTTTAGAAGGAACACAAAAAACACTTATGAGTTCCAAGATGTCTTTCTGTAAGAAAGATTTTTATGAGGAATGATATTCATTTAAGTGCCAGGTACACTAACAGGCAACTCTCTCAATGGCTAGCCAAGATTTGTGAACTGACAATGCTTTGTTCTCTGACTTCCCTCACCTCCACTCACTTTTGGCTTTTAATCATGGTTTACTGGCAATGTATTACGTTAGCAAACATATGTTTGTTTTTTTAACATGGCCACTCACCACTGAGACAGGTGTCACATTTTCCTAATGAAGTTTGCTTGCGTTCTGATTCCTCAAATGATGTAGCTGGTTCAAAAATTGTGCTTTCACTATCTGCAATATGAACATCCTGTTGATAGAAGAGATTTTTTACACTTGAAAAAGCAAAACAACACCTCAAAATAAACAGCTCAAAGATTTTTAGTTTATTAACATGAACATCACAAAGTTCCAATACAATTCCATAAAGGTCAAAACTTACTTCCTTTGAAGAAAAAAATAATGATTTCATGGAATGTTCTGTGTCTCTTTCTTCTGGTGACAACAGAGGCTTCGAAAGACAGCCTTGATCGACCTGAGGTGCAATAACACCTGGACTGCACGCAGCATCCTGCGGCTGCAGGGACCCATCGAAGATCTTCTGTGAGTACGTGATGAGGAATTCCACCAGCCGCGCTTGATTCGAATACTCTGCTAGGGAGGAGATGGTGACAGGAGCAGCTGTGGGCCTTGGCCTGACGAGGCTTGGTCCAAATATCACCCCCAAGTTCTTGGAGTTCATCTTGTTTTCTTCTGCATGATCTACTACACTGCAAAGTAGAATACACACAGCTACCTGAGATTTGCCTGTTAAGGGTGGAGGAAAAATGGGCTGCTGATGTCTATGAAAAGTTTGTCAATTACACCTCAAGAGGGCTCGGGAGGAAAAAGTCTAGAAGGATACACTCATTTGATTAAAATATTGACCACAAACCAAACTGAGCTTCACAGTACTGTAATAAAATTCAACTAAGTAGAAGAACTACTACAGTTCTGTCCCCAGAAAGAAGAAACACCCCTCAAACCTGCTCCTGACTCCATGTATGGTATGTTCTCCCACAGCCTTACACTGGAAACCAGCACACCACCATCGACCCCTCTCACCACACACAGTCGGTCCTTAAGCCTCGCTGATCTTCCCTCCTGGAGAGCTCTGTTCCACAACCCTCTCGCTGCTATGCCTCACTTCAAGCCCCTCCACCTTTTGTTTCCACAACTACTCAAGAAGATCTGAATTGTCTTAAAGGCCTCCCTCCAACCTATTCTCCATATTGTTCCTGGAAAGAGCTAACAGGCAAATCTGAGTCCTGGCTCCAAATTCTTAAGTGGGCACAGAAGGAGGCTGTCAACTCATTTGCCAGGCACACAGGGTTTCCTTGATCAGGCTCTCTCCCCAGCCCGGGTTGTGCTCCTGTCCAGGGCCCCACATCCTACCCTGTTTACCTGCACTTCCCAAATGCAGACAGAGTGCTCTCTTGTGTCTTTGTGCCTGTGACCCTGTTCCTGGACTGCTCTTTTGCACATTCTCTGTCCAACGGACCGCTCCTCAGTTCTTCAAGTTGGACCCCAGATCTTCCCTCTGACTTATGCCCCACCTCTGCATGCTGTCACAGCTCTGTTAGAATATGAATGGGGCTGCACTCTGCTTGTCTGCAGGTCTGTCCCCCAAGCTGTGAGCCTAACCATGGCAGAAGCCCTACGTTTTCATTCTTGCTTCCCAGCCAGAGCCTGGCCCACAGGATGCATCTGAGGGAGCGATGCTGGCTGCATGAACATATATTCAGTGTTTCTGTTTCCCTTACACATATTAGAAATGAAATGTTCACTTTAAAAGTAACACCACAACAATGTGAATGTACTTAACACTACTGAACTGTACAGTTAAAAAGGGTTAAAATGGTAAATTCTGTTATGTGTATTTTACCATATTTAAAAACAAAAAATGAATTGATTATCTACCCACGAATGAATGCTCTACTTACATAAAATTCTTACCGTTTAAGGTGTACTATGAGATAATGAAGACTGTTAAAGTTTGATGCTGGCAACTGTCGTAGAAGGTCCTTACTTTTTAGAAGAATTCGGTTTATTTCTATACACATATTTGGCCATTTTTTGTCCTCAGAGCTATCTTTTTTTGTCTCTTGTTCTTCATTTACACGATGAATCTCTTTTGCAAGGTCTATAAATTCCTTGTATAACCGGAATAAAATAAATGGTTCCGGGAGCTAAAAAATAAAATTACATTAGGAATATTCTACTTTTTCTGCTAATAGTCAAATATTATTATCAATTACTGAATGATTCAGCACGTCTCTTAGGATTAAGAAGATTTAAAGTCAATACACATTTAGAAATGTAGTATATGTTTACTATAGATGTGGTCTACAAAGTTAATCTAGAATCATAATAAGTTATAAAAATGAGTTAACTGACAATTAGTAAACACTAATCCTACAGTTGCACGACAGAATTTTAAAACTCTGATATATATCCTATACCAATTACATTCATGACTGTCCCAAAGTTAGTATGATCTTCAACTGTTTTAATGATATAAAACCCAGAATAATGCACAAAATAAGTCAAATTAATTAGAAAAAGCTGATAAACTGAATATTATTGGTACGGGGGAGACAGAAAAAACAAAAATGCTATGGGGCTCTTGTGTTTTACTTGGGCTAGATTGAAAATTAACATCTGACACCACGACTTTTAAGTAAAACACACAATGTTTTATTTAACTAATTTGAACGGCCATAAGTTGCTCAAAAGAAAAAGTTTCTCCCTCAAAGGAACCAAGGGCATGCCATGTTGATCTTCCCACTGCCATAATGAATTCCGGTGTGTCCACTGCTCTGTGATGGAAAACACAGTGTGCTCTGACTGCTGATGTCCTGTGATTCTGTGGTGAGGCAGGTGCCCCTTTCTCTGGTCTCCCCTGCTGGTCCTAGAGAGGGATGAGATCACCTTCTCCCTCCATCACTCTGGGACGGGAAGGAAGTCGCTCAACCTCCTGGAGCTTCAGGTTTTCAACCAGCAAATGTAAAGTGAAAGCTGCTCTCTAATACTGTTGTAAGAATTGAGAGTCTCCTGCCCCCAACACCTTGGTCACACAGTATTCTCGAGACAGGTGAGAGCTGACAGAATTAGGCTCCATTCATTCTCTCTTCCTGTCTGGCTACAAGAGATAGAGGATGCTTCATGATGAGAGTTATAGTCATTCAGAGGTCATGAGCCTGTTTTCAGTTGAGAGTCCTGTAAAATGTCAGTACGGAGATACCAAGTTTCCTGGGCTAACACGGCAGATCCAACAATCATATCTAATTCCCCTCACTACAACTCCACTAAAACACAGTAAGCTACGGGACTGAGAGAATAGGAGAGGTGACAAAAGCAGCATTTCACAGACAGAAGAACAGATGAACCACTGTGAACTTAGCAGTTCTGAGAAAGCCAAAACCCCAAACTGTGAACCGACATGATGGACAGAATCCTATGGGGACTCGGCACTAGTTCCTCTCATCCTGTGGGAGGGGGAACTATCTGAGAAGGCTTGGGTCTGTAGATCCTTGACTCCACTCCACATTCCCTAGAAACCACTTCCTCAGAAGTCTGGAGATTTCTCCTCTGGGTAGTGTAAGACAGAGGGTCTCTGGTGGGCAAAATGGGCATTTAGTGACGGTATGAACACCGAATGCAGAGGTCCTGCCACCTTCTCCCCCTTCTCTGCTCCTAGAGTACTGGTAACACACTCTAGGCACAGACAGACCCTCCTCTGTCAGAACAGCCCAAGAGCAGGGACCCAGATAGAGACATCAGGTGTTTCCCAAACAGCCCACCCAGATCATCCTCCAATGAAGCTCAAAGCCCACATGTGTTCATGAGCTTCCAAAGAGATTTCAATGCTCAACACTTTATTTTAAGCAGACAACTATGGAAGACAGAAATCAAAATGGATAGAAAAAAAACAATCCAACTTAAAGGTTTAAAACTATGCTGTCAATATAGTGGCCACTGGTCACATATGGCTCTGAGCACTGGAAATGTAGCTGACCCAAATGGAGATGTGCTCTAAATGAACAATACACACCAGATTTTAAAGACTCAGTACCAAAAATAGTAAAACATTTATTAATAATTTAAAAATACTGATTAAATGTTCAAATGATATTTTCAGTATGTTAAGGAAAATATTTAAATTAATTTTACCTGTTTATCTTTATTTAGCTGGCCACTAGAAAATTTACTATTATATGTGGCCTACATTATATTCCTATTGGACAAGGCTAGAGAATAAGCAAATAAAATAATCTATTTTTTAAAAAAATCTCTATGTCCTCAGATATTGCATTCATTAAAAAAGCTGGGCATGGTGGTGTACACCTGTAGTTCCAGCTACTTGGAAGGCTAAAGCAGAAGGATCCCTTGAGCCCAGCAAGTTGAGGCTGTGGTGGCCGAGAGCATGCCAATGCACTCCAGCATGGGTAACAGAGTGAGACTCCAACTCAAAAAAAAAAAAAAGAATGCTGTAACAAAACAGAAAACCAGGGTTCTTGGAAATTTAAATATGCTATCAGGAATGAAACAGTTTACAGCAAGGGAGAAAGATAAAGCTGAGGAAATCCCTTAGAAAGTATAGTAAGAAAACAAAAAAATAAATGAACTAAAGAGAAAAGGTAAGGGAACTACAGAACCGGTTTGAGTTGTCAATGATCCAAACAGGCACAACAGACAGAAAGCACAGGGAAAATAGAGCGGAGGGGATGAGCAGCCAAACCCAGTTTCAAGAGCTAAAGGACTGACCAGACTGACAGGGCTCATGGGGCGCCCAGAGTCCTGAGTGAACTCCCCCATCAAGGCACATTACTATGAGATTTTAGGGAAACGGGGAAAAAGAAGATTCTACAAGCTTTCAGAGAGACAAAACAATAGGTCATATACAAAGATTCAGAAATAAAATAAGAAGGATTTCAGGCTTCAAAGAGAACAAAAAAATAATGCCATCAAAATTTTGAAGAAAAATAATTTTCATGCTAGAATACCTTCCACACTATCCACACTATTCCATTCCATTTAAGAGAGTAGAATAAAAACATTCACAGATAAACAAGGTTCCAAATATTTACTCCAATTATGCCTTGCTGAAGTACGGGCATGACCAAAATAGAACAGACTAAACACAAGGAAGACATGACAGGTATTTCCTCACAAAAGAGGGGAAGGTGGACTCTTTGAGGATAATATGATTCTACACCTAGAAAACGCTACAGTCTGTCAAAAAACCTCCTTGCACTGATAAATGACTTCAGTGAAGTCTCGGGATATAAAATTAACATGCAAAAAAACCCCAAAACTGTACTCCTATATATCAATAAGTAGGCTGAGAACCAAATAAAATGGCCACACACACAAAAAAATACCTCAGCATCCACCTAGCAAAAGAGGTTAAAGACCATTACAGTGAGAACTACAAATCACTGCTCAAAGAAATCAAGGATGACACAAACAAGTGGAAGAACATCCCCATTCTTACGGATTGAAAGAATCAATTTTGTCAAGATGTCCATCCTACCCAAGGCAATCTACAGATTCAATGCAATTCTTATCAAACTACCAACATCATTTTTCACAGACCTAGAAAATACAGAAATTCATATGGAAGCAAAAATGAGCCCAGCAAAAAGAACAAGGTTGTAAGCATCACACTTCCAGACCTCAAAGTTTACAAGGCTACAATAACCAAGACAGCACGGTCCTGGTACAAAAATAGACACATGGAACAGGACAGAGAAACCGGAAATAAAGTCTGTGAAGAAAAGGAAATGCTCCTACACTATTGGTGGGAATGTAAGCTAGTTAGCTAGTTAAACGTTTGTGGAAAGCAGTGTGGCATCTTCTCAAATAAATAAAGATTGAGCTACTGTATGATCCAGCAATTTCACTTCTGAGAACATACCCAGAGGAATACAAATAGCTTGACCAGAAGGACACCTGCACACATATGTTTAATGCAGTACTATTGACAAAGACAAACACATGGAACCAACCCACATGCCCATCAAAAGTGGACTGAATTTTTTTAAAAAGTGGTACATACACACAATGGAATACTACATAACGTCAACCAACTCATCTTTAACAAAACTGAAAAAAACAAACATTGGGGGAAAATACCATATTTAGCAAATGGTGCTGGTAAAACTAGTTGACCACATGCAAAAGAATGAAACTGGACTTCTATCTATCACCATATACAAAAATTAACTCAAAATAGTTCAAGGACTTAAATGTGAAACCCCACATAATAAGAATCTTAGCAGTAAACATGGGGAATACATTCCTGGACATTGTAGTAGGCAATGCATTCATGGCCAAGTCCTCAAAAGCAAATGCAGCAAAAGCTAAGACTGACAGGTGGGACCTTAGCAAGCTGAAAAGACTGTGCCTAGCAAATGAAACCATCAAGAGAGTAAAGAGACAACCCATGGAATGGAAAAAAATATTTGCAAGCTATGCATCTGACAATAGTCTAACATCCAGGACCTACAAGGAACTCAAATTAATCGACAGAAACAACAACAACAACAACGTTAAAAAGTGGGCAAAGGATATGAAAAGATACTTCTCAAAGGAAGATATCCAAGCAGCCAACAAACATGAAAAAATGTTCAGTTGCATTAATCATCACAGAAATGCAAATCAAAACTAAAATGAGATATTAACTTATACTGGTCAGGATGGCTATCACTAAAAATTCAAAAAACAACAGGTGTTGGGAGGCTGCGAAGAAAAGGGAATGCTTCTACACTATTGGTGGGAATGTAAGCTAGTTTAACCTTTGTGGAAAGCAGTGTGGCATCTTCTCAAATAACTGAAAATTGAGCTACTGTACAATCCAGCAATTCTACTTCTGGGAATATACCTAGAGGAATACAAATCGCTCTACTAAAAAGACACCTGCATGTGTATGTTTATTGCAGTACTACTCACAAAAGCAAAAACATCGAATCAACCCAGATGCCCAACAAAAGTGAACTGGATTAAAAAAATAAACAGAGGTACATATACACAATGGAATACTACAGAACAAAATCATGTTCTTTATAGCAACATGAATGCAGCTGGAGACCATCATTCTGAGAAACAAAAAACTGAATACCGCATGTTCTCACTCATAAGCGAGCCCTAAACATGGGCCACGTGAGCACAAAGGCAGGAGCAACTGACGCTGGGCACTACTCATGGAGAGAGAAATGGAGGGAGGGAGGGAGGATGGCTAAGGGGCGCACAACCACCCACTGGGCACCACGTCCACCACCAGGGGAGAAGGATCGCTAGAAGCCCAAACCTCACCTGAACACAACTTACTTACGTAACAAATCTTCACATGCACCCTACAACTCTAAAATAAAAATAAAGTGCTGGGGGAAAAAAGAGTGGAGGGTGGAAAAAAAAGTCCCAGGATAATGGTTATTTACCATGTTTTTAAAAAGTCCAGTATGAAGTTACAAGTAGATAGGAGGAATAAGTTCTAGTGTTGTATATCACTACAGGGTGACTCTAGTTAACAATAATACATTAATATAATATGTAGTTTCAAATAACTAAAAGGATATTGAAAGTTCCCAACACAAGGAAATGGTAAGAGTTTGAGATGGTGGATTACCCTAATCTGATCACTATACATTATATATATTGAAACATCACTATGTCCCTCACAAATAGGTAGACTCATTGTATGTCAATTTAAATAAATTAAAATTTTTTTAAAGGCTCCAGATTGGAGAGAAAAACTGCACAGACAGACATGCTGAGGACTATCATCACTGTTCTCTCTGACATTATCTCTTCACATTTGACTGAGGACAGCATGTAGGTGAGCCTGCCTAAGAGATTTTTTTAGTACTTGGCTCATGACAAGTGTCGATTAAGCTCTTGTAAGCCCTCCAGAAGCTCTGCCTATAGCCACTAAGCCCATTTATTTCACCCCACAAATGTGGGAACTACTCCTGCAAATTACAGGTGTAACAATGAGTGCATGTGTGCATGCGTGCGCACGTACACACACACACACACACACACACACACACACACACACATGCCCACCACTCCCAGATCACATTCCTGCTAGAATGTGCAGTACCCAGCCTATAGGATAGCCCTACCTGACTCCCCATTTTATGGTTTCTGGGATGCAAACATGATCTTGCCCACTGACCTCTTACAATAGCTATTTTAAAATACCAATGAATACAATGACAGACTATGATCTAGACACTGTTCTATTTGCTGAATCTTCATAAAACAGTACGGATACTGGGTTTTCCTTACATAGCTAGATTTATGCTTTAAAGTCAGTTTTCCAAAATTTTATGATACATTGTTTAGGAGTAAACAACAGGTATTAAAAATACTAAAAAAAGCAGCAGACAGCAGACACTAGACACTCTTGCTGTTGTCCTGCCCACTGTGCCCTTCACAATGTATCTTTCCTTAATAAATCTACCTTTCTTAGTTAAAAAAAAAAGTATAAAAAAAAGAGAGGTAGTTATTTACACAGTTAGGCAAGACCTCCTCAGTGGAGACGCGAGGCTGCAACATGAAAGAAGTACATGGGAGTCTTTTGTAAGGTACAGTATCAGTCTATTTTCTTAAGCTGAGTGGTGGGAGATAAATTTTTAATATTATTCCTTAAACTGTACATATGTATTATATACTTTTGATCTATACATTAATAATCAGCAAGATATCAATATGGTCTATGTCAACAAAAATATATGTGTAGATGTTATCAGCAAAATACAAATCACATTTTTGCTCTTTTTTATTTAGTGGTAGGATTCAAGGGTAAAAACTTTACCTGCCGAAGGTATAATTTTAAGACGTCACAGATGTCATGTGAACTAAAATCTGAAATGTCTACCAAGTGCATTCCATTTTCCAAAGCTTGACACAGCTTTTCGGTTTTTATTTTGTTTCCACACACACGATAAATTCCCTTAAATAGAAAAGAAAATTTTCTGCAGAATTATGTTTTAGTGCAAATGGCTAAATGCAGACAGACATCTAAATATATCTGATGTGCCTATTTCAAAATTTATTAGCATTTTAGGAAAAAACTAATTAGGGCCAAGGGAAGTAACACTTTCTAAAGAAATATTAATAAATACAGTTATTAAAAACTGAGAGCATTGTTTTCCTTTAAAGTCTCTTTTTCATTAGAATAAATCACACAGACGTTTGTTTTTAAAATTTTAAGAGTTACAATGTACCTGTAGACACAAGGCTCTATTTTCAATCTCTGAGGCACATATTTTGAGTATAAAAGGGATGCCATCTGGTTCCTTTTTTGCAACTTGTGTAAATTCCGCTCCAAATATGTGTATTTTTCCTGAAAGTTTCTGATGGCCACAAATGATGACTAAATTTTCCAAACACTTTCGGTGACAAACAAGGAGACACTACAAGAAAATGATAGTTTAAAACTGAAAACTTCTCACAACTGGGCAAACTGTAGGTAGACAGTATCATAACAAAAATGAGTTTAAGAGGTATCATTTGTGGTGTTTGAGATACATTTAACAGCATAACAGAATATAAAATTACAGAAGGCACACTGTGGTACAACTGATTAAAAAACACATATGCAAAAGATCCTAATAGGTAAAATTAATAACAAAAGAGTATAAAACAAAAGTATAAAGGAGCCAATGCACTTCTAGAAAGATCTTACCTCTTCACATTCAACACCTTGGAACACTACAATGCCTTCACAATCTCTACATTTCGTGGGGGATCGCAATTTGCGAAACTTGTGAGTGAGAGCTGCCTTGGACATCAATGTTTTCTTAAATGCTCCAAGGGAATTGGGACCTTGCAACAAAAATAGTTAGCATATTAAAACTGTAAGATGACAAAAAATTTATACCATATGATATCGTAGTTTGAATAATCATTAGACTTGTAATCATTAACTATCACTAAATGCTAACATTTTGGATTTATAACATCAAAATAAACATCCAATTTATCGAGGGGGGACCCCCAAAACCTGGAATTTATTTATGACCAATTGCATATTTATTCCTAATGTTTAAACTTCAGTTACTTTCAAAGTACCCTCTGTTTGATGCAATATACCTATAAAGACATTTTTTCCCCACTGCTTAATTTTTGAACTCATCAATTTTGATGTCAGTGCTTCTGCCATTGTTTGTTTCATTCACCTCTTCCATAATGCCAAAACATTTCCCTTTGACAACTTTTTTCATCCAGGGAAACAAAAAAAAGTTGCTTGGGGGGAGACTGGGTGAATAGGGTAGGTGGGGCACGGGGGTCATGAAGTTTCTGGTCAAAACTGCTGAACACTCAGTGTGATATAAGCAGGTAGGTTGTCATGGTGGAAGGACCAGTCACCTGTTTGCCACAATTTAGGATATTTCTTGCACAAATTGTGATGTAACCTTTTCAGAACTTCCAGATAAAATCTTCGGTTGACCACTTTATTTGGAGGAACAAATTCCTAGTATACTAGCTAGCCCTCCAAAAGATAATTCTGGGTCTTTTAGGTTCTCCCCTTGTATACATCTCTTAGAAGGCATATATATTTATCAAACATTTAAGCTATGAGTAAAAACTGCCACCAAATCAATAAGATAACTCTAAAATAACATGACAATGTTTTCAGAATCAGCAAATTTATATTGTTATTAATGTGCCCTTACAGAGTTGAGAAGGGTGATCCTAAGTGGCATTATATTCTTAGAAAAAGCCTCTGAACACTTCAAAGAAAAACAATTGTATGAGGTTAAAGTGTCAGCATTATTTGGTTTAAGGATAAAGCCATTCTCAATGCATTATAAAATTATAGTTAATACTAGTTAGTTATGTATCAATACTACAATGGAGGTCACATGTTCCATTAATTTAGAAAATGATGCCAAAACCAATATCTGGAGATATCAAATGTACAAAACTAATTTATATGAATCTAATTCAAGTCATTACAGTAATTGACTTTATATCCTTCAATACCCACAAGTTTCCTTGTCTTCAAGGAGGATGTTTATTTACTTTTCCTGCTTGGTTTCTTGCACTGTTTCTTTTGAAGAGGACTTTTTAGAATTTCTCATACATTGTAGGGCTTTTAACACTAAGTCACAGTATAGGGTTTATGAAAAAGTGTAATACCTAGCTTGTTACTTTAGCACCGTGCCAATACATCTTAGATCTAGTGGTTTTGTTGTTAATTCTTATATTTGTATTTGTAACATCTGATTAATACAGTATCAGCTCACACATATAATTGTCATCATGACACTTTTTAATACACAACAAAGTAATGATTCATTAAAATTACACTATTTTTCTAATATCATGCAGTGCTACTGATCCAACTGGTTTAACAGGACTTAATTCAATACCAGCTTCTGAAGGGGAAGGTGGCTCTCTTTCATCCAGATCATCTGCGGAGGACATGGTTCCACTCGATGGAGTTCGTGGAAGTTTTCTATGAAAGTCTCCTAAAAGAAAATTGTGGACACAATTAACTGACCATTCGCTATAGAATTTTAGAAATGGGTAATGACACCACTTATGAAGCAATACCACTTTCTTTATTAGCTTTAAAGAAAAATTTGCTTCCATTCTTAAACACTGAATAACAGAGAATTCTGATACTTATTCCTCGGAAGTAAAGGAAATTCAACCAAATCTGACTTTCCCAAACAAATTTAAAACTGAGGATCATATACTCCAATGAAACCTTACTGCCAACTTCTGACAACATTAAGAGTTTGTAAGTTCCACAAACACAGGTAGCATTTTCCATTCACATCTAATATCTAATATGTGATAGTGGTTGGCGCATAGTAAAGGTGATATTAAACATTTGTTGAATTAAGTTATAAATGTCTACAATACAACCCAAAGCTTTCTGAAATATATAAAAATCTTGGACTACAACAACTCAATAATAATATCATATTTATGCTACTAATAAGACAGGAGACTAGGAGCCATGAGCAATAGCCTAGTAATGCCAGCAGGGATTGAGACCTAAGGATGCAAGCTTGTCAGCAAAGGACGGGCCATGTGCATCAACACATGGTAGAAGCCTGACTGGGAATGACGTTTATTTACTCCCTGTGATATTACAAACAGGCCTCTATCTACGTGGAAAAATTCACTTTAACTTAGGGCCTTTACAGTCAGGTTCAGAGTTAGAAAGGCTTCTTACAAGTGATTTTAAAGACCATTCTCTTCCCAAAAGGATTTCTCTTCACAACATGCTTAAAGGTAGTCATCTAGTTTGGGCTCTGAATGCCCTGAATGACTGAGAAATCACAAGGCCACATGCTCTATTTTATAACTTTTCTAATTATAGAATGGATTCCTTATACTATTGAGCAGAAATCTGCCTTCCTATGAGTCTCAGCCTTTGGTCATATTTTCCCCAAGGAGCCAACAAGCACTATAACTTCCTTTCCCTTTCACATCCAATCTTTGAGGACAGCTGTAATGTGCTCAAAGTCTCCTTCCCAGGTGAGGCATCCCCAGGTCTTCACTCATTTATCAGGTGATCTGGTTCCCAAATTCTTGTCTTTATTACATGAATTCTTACAGGATCTCAAATAATTTGGAGTCTTGATTGGGTCATAATTTCTGGAGCTAGCTAGAACTAGTTTGCCTTTATAAAAATAATTACAAGTATTCTGATAAACATTAGGCTTATATTTCCAGGACATGTCTTGAACAATGCTAGTTTTAAAGAATGCCGCAAAGTAGCAGTATGTTCATAATCAGTCTACAAACACCAGTGCTGCATTGAAAAATTTTTCTACCTTTAAATAGAGATTTATTTAAATGAATAAAACTTCTGCAATACATAAAACGCTAAAAAGAAAAAGGCCTGGGAATTTGAGGGGGTTAAATCCTACAATCTCTCTCTCAAGATCCTAGGAGAAAGAAATGTAGCCAGAAAGAACAAGATGGGAGTGGACTTTGGCATAGGAATGGAGAAGGAAAGCTGGAAGTAAGAATCTCATGGGGTCAAGTGCTTTCTCATCCACCAGCTATATAATGTGTTCTATAGCAAGTTACCCATTTTGAAGGGAGAATTCAAAACACCTACTCTGTCTCTCTCTGAGGATCAAGAGACAATCTAAGTAAAGGTATCTTAAGGCACATTTGAAAAAAATTAACAAGAATAAGTAACTGCAGGCACAAAAACCAATATAATGACATCGTTTATTATAGCAATTAACTACAAAACAACTGAAAAGATAGATACTGTTACATTCACTGAAAATAAAGATCTACTAACATGGATCTAAAAATATGCATACATGAAGTCAATAAGAATAGCATAATTCCATTTGTATAACATTCAGAAGAAAGCAAAAATCTACTAGATATCTCTGTAAAAAGTTTTAAATAGCTAGGGAATCATTTTTATTTTTTTATTTTATTTTTTGGGAAGGAATGATTTTTAAAATGCCAGATAATGGTATATTCTGGTAGGAGATAGGGCAATGCTATCAGGGAGACGTCCAGAGGGGGTTTCTAATATACGGTTGATGATCTATTTCTTAGGCTGGGTGAATGAATACATGAGGGTTTGTTTTTTATTACTCTTCAAACTGTACATATACATGTACATTCTCCTCTCTATGTATGAGAAAATTTATTACAAAAAACAAGGTAGTTAAGATATACACTGTAAAAGAAACGCTCTTTCATTGAATTTTTACTGCTAGACTTAAATATTTAGGTACCTGGACTTATAGATTCTGAATCCAGAGATCTAGATTCACTGCTGCCTCCAGTACTCTCAGAGTCACTAAACATTCCAAATGTCCATGATCTTATAAAAGAAGGACCTTTAAGAAAAAAAATAAAGTCAAAACTTGGCTTTAAGTGGATTTCGTAAGGCAAAATACATTCTAAAAAATTAAACAATTCATATTTCCTTAACAATGGCTAATCATCAACTTTAAGATAGGTATAGTGGTAACAACCCTGAATAAGGTCCCATAAACTTACAATCTGTAAGGCCTGATTTTTAAATTCCAGAGCTCCGACTCATTTAACAATCACATCTGAACAGTTTGATCCTCTGTAAATTAGCATTCTCTTTAGTGTGGAAAACTACCTGTTATATCTGCACTGTTGGAGCATCTGTCCTCTTCAATTTTATTAGAAATGTCAGAAGGGCGCCCAACATCCTCTAAAGAACCAGCAGGCCCATATCCAGAAGTTTGGGGACTATTTGTTAACTGTTTATTTACATTCCTGAAAACAAAAACCACAGATAAAACTCAGCACTCAGGAGAATGACTAATACTCAGTCTATTTTAATCTATGTTCAGAAAAATCTGTTAATTTAATGATCATAGATAACTAAACTAAATACTAAGAACGAATCATATTACATGGTTTTATCTTCTTCTAGGAGATGTGAATAAAACTTCTAAATTATTTGTACTTATTATTATAACATGGGAAAGAGTAGCCAAAGGATAGCCAATAATTCATGTCATAGTTAAACTTTTCTAGTATGGGGAGAGCCCCCCCAAAAATGGAATTGTCTTTTGGAGTTTGGGCCCCTTGTAGTACAGGCATCCCCCACCAGGCAAGTGTTCTAGGAACCCATCCGCATCAGTACCAGCAAGCATTGTTGTGAGAGGCTGTGTTCTGCATCAGTGAAATTTCTTTTGGAGATTCTTTCAAAGCGTTTGTCCATTTCATGATGGGTGATTTATGACCGCACCCACACATACTGTGCTGAGCGTTCAGCAGTTTTTGACCACAAATGGCATGATTCCCATGCCCCACCCCCATGTTCTTCCAATCTCACCCCGAGAGACTTTTTTTGTTTCTCCAGATGAAAAAAAGTACTCAAAGGGAAATGTTTTGCCCACGTAGAAGAGGTGAAACAAGAAACAGCAGATGCACTAACAGGCATCCAAATCGACGAATTCAAAAACTATTCTGAGCAGTGGAAAAAGTGTCTTGACAGGTGTACTGCATCAAACACAGAGCATTTTGAAGGTGAGTGAAGTTTTAATATGTAAGAAGAAATACACAATTTTTCATAAATAAATTCTGGTGTTTTCTGGGTCCCCTCCTCCCTTGTCTAACCTCTCTGGAAAGTGTAGGTTAAATCCTGTGAACACTGAAGATAAGTATGGCTACCATATGCCCTTCCTAAAGGGTTTTTAAGTCTTGAGAACTAAAGTCCGTATCAAAATGGAAAGTTTTACTCTCAAGTGGGTTTTCCTTAAATATATTTACTTAGATCCCTAATATTTAAAAATTCAGAAAAATTTAAAGCTAATTTTGCCAATGTTAGGAAATACATCTTCTTATACTAGATAAGAACTTAGCAATAGATGTTTTATCTTTTGAAATAATTTCATCTGGACATTAATTCTCACCCATCAACTTTTTCTTCTTCCATTGAATTTGTGGCCTTGACAAATTCACTGTACTCTTGGCCTGGATCATAGAGTTTGGCACTATCACAGAGAGACTGTAGGCTGTCTGCAAGGGAGGCAGCCTGTAGGTGCTGCATCTGGAAGAGGTTGACTGTTACCTGTGATCACAGACAGACAGGAAATGCAGAGTAACTCACGATATACAGAATGCTATATAAATGCACATTTCTTTCTATGACAGCACCAATAAAAATGCTATACAACATTGAATGTCATTCTAAGCATACTATATCACCTGATGCTGCACAGTGTCTAGAGTAATAAAAAAAGGTAGTTTTAAATTTACCATCCAGGAGCCATCATTTCCAGCAAAACTGGCTTTTCGGTTTGTAAACTTTTCAAACACAACTGCATGTCCTCACTGTTCACAATTTTGGAAGACAGATGTGTTTTTGAGGATCCCAGCTCTATACTATGGATAGTTTGACTACAACTGCCTAAACTCTTAAGTGAGAAACTTGGGAAAATTCCAATCAAAACATTATTATTTTAACTGTTTTCACTTTTTCAATCCTATAAAAGTAGAAATGCTTTCAGCCAGAACCACCATCTTCGAGTAATTTGCCAAAATGACGAATGCAAAGGGAAAGAGGAGGGGCACGCAGTACATGTTCTCCAGGCTGTTCAGAAAACATGGAGTTGTTCCTTTGGCCACATACATGCAAATC
Organism: Carlito syrichta; assembly: GCF_000164805.1. Taxonomy (NCBI): domain Eukaryota; kingdom Metazoa; phylum Chordata; class Mammalia; order Primates; family Tarsiidae; genus Carlito; species Carlito syrichta. The sequence goes on from NW_007260598.1 coordinate 914,048, forward strand.
TACAAAAAAGGTGATATTGTAGACATCAAGGGAATGGGTACTGTTCAGAAAGGAATGCCCCACAAATGCTACCATGGCAAGACAAGAAGAGTCTACAATGTCAACATGCTATTGGCATTGTTGTTAACAAACAAGTCAAGGGTAAGATTCTTGCCAAGAGAATTAATGTGCATATTGAGCATATTAAGCACTCAAAGAGTCGAGATAGCTTCCTGAAACATGTGAAGGAAAATGACCAGAAAAAAAAGGAAGCCAAGGAGAAAGGCACGTGGGTTCTGCTGAAGCGCCGGCCTGGTCCATCCAGAGAAGCACACTTTGTGAGAACCAACAGAAAGGAGCCCGAGCTTCTGGAACCTATTTCCTATAAATTCATGGCTTGATAGGTGTCAAAAATAAAAGATCTCTGGATCATTAAAAAAAAAAAGTAGAAATGCTTAACTACATACAGAACTCAGTTTTTATAATTAGATTTCACCTTGAATCTATTCAAAATATATCATTCCACTGAGTTTCACAAATGCCTATATATATTATCACTACAACTACTTACAGAAACAACAATAACACTAATAGCAGCTGACAAGTGCATGTAATATGTCAGACCCATTCTCAGAGCTTTACGTGAATCAATTAATTTGATGGTCACAAAAACCATAGGCTTTGAGTCTGTTATGGCAAGCAGATAAGATCCTATTCCTCATTTATGTTCTCCAGAGGATGGTTATCACAGAGATGTAACAAATCATGCAAATAAGATACTTTCTAGTACTGAAAAATGCTATGAATAGAAGAATGTAAAATTATGGAGTATGACCATGTATGTGTTTGTGGGAGGGTATTTTCAACATAGCAGGCTAGGAAAGGACTCTCTGAGGAGGTGAATCTGAACTGAGACCTGATGTAAGAAAGAGCCAATGCAAAGCTTCAGGGAGAAGCCCAATCTAAGCAAAAGGAGGAGGTAATGCAAAAGTGAACAGGAAAGAGCTTGCCATGCTCAGGAAATAGATAAAAGGGTCAATACGACTGAAGTTCATTGAGAAAGGTGGAGCTCTGGTTTAAGATAAAGCCAGAAAGGGCAGCAATTGCCTAACCCATAGCAAAGAGTCTGAATTTAAATACCACAGAAAGCTTTAAGCAAAGCTATAACATGATCAGATTTATTCTTTAAAATGTCACTCAGCTCCTGTGCAGGGAATGTATTTAAGGGAAGCGAAGTGCATGAATGCCAATTTCGACAGACTTAATGTTATTTCAAAGACTGCCATGTTTCCTCTTCATTTCTCGTTATACCAGATGGTAGGATGAACTTCTGATTAGTCTCTGAGTCTTGTCCAGTACAGACAGAGATTTCCCTAAGGACAACTGACTCAGCATGAACAACAGTATTTGAAAAGTGCCTACCATAGAATAGCTTACTTGTGACCTGACTCTTTCAAGGAACAAAGACATTCAAACTGAATATGGTACAGCTGAAGTCCAGCAAAAGGCCTTCTCCAGCTAAAGATAACTGCATACTTTCTTGACCCTAAAAGATGACCTGCAAGGTAACCTGCACACTGGGTAATCTCAATCAAGTTACCTGGAACTTCTCTAAACAGGTGCTCTGAAAAAGCTAATGTGTGAGTGAGTCACCTGGGGATCTCATTCACATGTGGATTATGATCCTAAAGGTCTGTGTTGAAACACAGGTCTCTGAAGTCCTTATAGGAACCAAAGTGATGACAATGTGAATGGTCCAAAGACCACATTTGAGACTTTCTAAACCTTAGTTTTCTTATCAGTAAAATGGAGGTAAAAACTTGATAGAATTTTGTGAGCATTCAATGAGTTAATATAGACAAAGAGCTTAATATACTGGCAAGTATATTACACATTGTATAATGTGTATATAAAAAGTTTAATATACTGGCAAGTATATATACACTGTATTGTGTGTGTGTACACATACAAGTACACATTCAATCTTAGTTATCATTAGCAGTTGTTTGAGGTAAAGGAGATTTGCCAAAAGCTAATAGTTTGGTTTACAGGATTTCTAAGGTAATTTTGAATCCTGGGATTTTTTAGTTCTTTTAAATCATTTATGATTCCATAAATTAATCATATATCAATCAATCAAAATGTGGAGTGAATGAGATATGATGTTAAACACTCAAAAACTTTTAAAGGAAGGTTTCTGGCTCAGACAGATTAAGCTCACTTCCTCCAGTCTCCCATGAATTCACATAAAAGACAGAATACACAAATCAGACATCTGAGGACTCTGAAAAGTAAATGGTAGCAGATAGACTGGAGAAATAAACTGCAATTCAAAGTATGACCAACCCAGTGGTGTGTTTCTCAGCCCATGCTCCAGAGGCTCCTACTCAAAGACAATCAAATTCCTTCACTCCCAGAAGTGCACACCGGGTATGTGCAGAAAGAGTGCCAAGAGAAGTCCTTTCTGACCGAAGGAACAATAGGGTCAGTGGGAGATGTGACTGAAAGAGTAGGGAAAACTCCCTGATTTCTCTTGCATGTTTTTTCCTCTGCTCCAGTCCCCAAGCAAATCCAAATCCCTAAGACACGATTCTGTGGCAGCAGCAGCAGTGTGATACACAGCAGCTAAAGAGACAGATTCTCCTGTATGAACAGATGAACTGTGGTCAGCAGAGAGGGTCTGAAATTCCTGTTGCTTCTTTCTCTTTATCCTCTCCATAGGTGGCCCTGGAGAACAGCGGAGTAGGAAGACCTCAGCTTGCCAGCCAGAATACTGGAAAGGCAGCCACACAGAAGCTGAAAAGTGAACCTAGCTAGATAAAATGCCTGCTACAATAGTAAAAAGCCAGTGTTCAATGTAAACAAGACCCAGAATCACATACAGTAATACATAAAACATCTAGGATATTATTCAAAATTACTTGTCACTCAGAAAATCAGGTAAATCTCAACCACTCACAAGAGAAAAGACAATAAACACCAACACTGAGATGACTCAGATCTTGAGCCTGCAGGACTCTAATGCAGGTATTACAATGGTTTCAAAAAAGTAGAGCAAACAATCTTGAAACATGAAAAGACACAAGTCCCAGCAAAGAAAAGTAAGCCATAAAGGAGAAACAAAAGGAAATTTTACTACTGAAACATAAAATATCCAAAACAGAAAATATGCTGGGTAGATTATATGGGAAAATGGAGATAACAAAGGAAAGAATTGATGAACTTGAAGACAGACCAATAGAACAACCAAGAGAAAAAAGATTAGGGAAAAAATAGAGACCTCCAGACCTGCGGGAGAATAACAAAAGGTCTAGCATTTAAGTCACTGAGTATTAGAGAAAGAGCAGAAAGAGAGTACTACAAAAAAATATTTAAAAAAACAACAGCTAAAAACTACCTAAATTTTGCAAGAATCAAACTTGCCAATTCAAGAAATTCAACAAATCCCAAACAGAAAAAATCATGTCCAGATATACCTTAATCAAACTGATAAAAACCAAAGACAAAGAAAAACAACACATACCACAACTGGGGAGTGATGATATAAATGATTATCTATTTCTCATGAGAAACTACAGAGGTCAGAAGGCAATGAAACAATATTTTTAAAGCAGTGAAAGAAAAAACTAAATTCTGTATTTAGAATTCTATATTTAGTAAAAATGTCCTTCAGGAATGAAGATGAAATGAAGACATTCTGCAATGAAAGACAACCGAGAGTATTCATTACCAGCAGATCCAATATAAATAAATGGTAAAGAAAGTTCTGTAAACAAAAGGGAAATGTTAGCAGAGGGAAGGGGAAACCGCAAGAATGAAAGAAAAATGAACAAAAATGGTAAATACATGGTTAAATATAATCGATTACTTTTCCCCTCTTAACTTCTTTATAATAGACTTTTAAAAGCAAAAATTTTAACAGTCTGGTGAGTTTCTCAATATATAGATGCTATACACACACACACACACACACACATACACACACACACACACACATATCAACTACAACACAAAGTAGGTAAAGCAACTTATATGGTGGTCAAGTTTCTAATGTTTCCACTTGAAGTGGTAAAATACTAGTTCTAGTAGACTGCAAAAAATTAAGATGCAATCAATTAAAAATATAAAAAGAAATATAGCCAGAATCCAACAGATAACTTAAAATGTGAGTCTAGAAAATTATCGGTTCATTGAAAACAATGCAGCAGAAGGAAAACAGATGAGGGGAAACACAAGGCAGAAATAGAAAAGAAACAAAACAGTAGACCTAAATCTGAACATATATTTATATGAAATATAAATGGTCTAAACATGTCACTGAAAAGATATTGTCAAAATAGATTTTTTAAAAAACCAAGACAAAAGTATATGCTACCCATATGCTATATAGGAAATTCACTTTACATAACAAAATTCAATATAAGAGAATGGTAAACTATATGCCATCCTCAAAATAATCAAAAGAAAACTGAAACAGCTGTATCAATATAAAATAAAGTAGAATAAAAAGCAAGAGAATTCACCAGGATATAGACATTTCATAAGGGTAAAAGGATCAACCTTCACCAAGATCATATAAGAATTGTTACTCTGTAAGCAATTAACAACAGAGTTTAAAAATACATAAAATAAGCCGGGCTTGGTGGCTCAGCCTGCAATCCTAGCACTTTGGGAGGCTGAGGTGAGTGGATTGTCTGAGCCCGCAGGTTCAAGACCCGCCTGGGCAACTTGGCAAGACCTCATCTCTACAAAAAATTTAAAAAAAAATTAGCCAGGCGTGGTAACGTGCTCCTGTAATTCCAGCTACCTGGAAGGCTGAGGCGGAAGGATCACTGGAGCCCAGCAGGTTGAGGCTGCAGTGGCTGGGAGTGTGCCTCTGTACTCCAGTCTGGGTGACAGAGTGAGACTCCAACTCAAAAAAAAAAAAAAAAAACATAAAATAAAAACTGATAGAAGTAAAAATACACATGTTGAAGACTTCAAAACTCCTTCCTCAGTAAGTGAGAAAAGTAGTTTTAAAAAAAAAATCAAGAATACAGAAAATGTAAATTACATCTTAAAACAATAGGAACTAATAAACATTTATAAAACAGTCAATAACAGAACACACTTTCTTTTCAAGTGTACATACAGAACATTTATCATTGATCTTTTCAGAGAAACAACTTATAGTTTCATTGTTTTATCTCGATTTTTCTTTTTAAGTTTTATTGATTTGTTTTTCTATTTGTTTGTTGATGACCCATATCTTAGGTCATAAAACAAACCATAAAAAATTTATGAGAATTAAAACCATACAAAATAGTTCTCCAACTATAATGAAATTAAACCAAAAATCAATGTCAGAGATCCAGAAAATTCTAAAAAAATCAGAAATTAAATGACAAACTTCTATATTATCCACAGGTCAAAGACAAAATCTCAAGGGAAATGAGAAAATATTTTGAACTAAACAAAAATGAAAATAAATCTGTAGTATACAAATAAGTGGTGCCTACAGAGGAAAATTTAAAGAATTAAATATTTGTATTGGAAAAGCACAAGAAAGTCTCAATGAACAATGTAAGCTTCTGCTTTTTAAGACACTTAAAAAAAAAAAAAAAAAAAAAAAA
>NW_007260598.1:919658-961384 GCF_000164805.1 Carlito syrichta
GAGGGAAAAAAAAAAAAAAAAAAATCAATGAAACTAAAAGTTGTGTCTTTGAAAAAATGACAAAACTTGTAAACCTCTGGCTAGATTCACCAAAAAGAAAGAGAAAAAAGATGCAAATTACCAATATCAGGAATGAAAGAGGGGCTATCACTACAACCCACTGAGAAATTAAAAGGATAAGAGAATACTATATTTTGCACATAAATTCAACAACTTAGATTAAAAGGACCAATTCCATGATAGAAATAATTAACTTGAGTATGTATTTAAAAAAAAAAAAATCTTCCAAAACAACAAAAAAACCATCCCTGATACTTTCACTAGGGGAATGTTACCAAATTACCAATGAAACATAAAATCTCTTCCAGAAAACAGAATAACAGGGAACACTTTCTATCTCATTTTGTGAAGCCAGAATTACCCTGATATTTTCAAAACCAGACAAAGATAGTATAAGGAAAAAAGAAGACATATCAATATCTTTCACCAATAGAGAAGAAAAACAAAAAATACTCAATAAAATATTAGCAAATTGAATCAAAAAAATATATAAAAGTAACAATGCCTAATAACCAGGAGGCTTATTCCAGGACTACAAGGTAGATCAATACTCAAATATCAATGTAATCCACCATATATTAACAGGCTAAAGAAGATTAACTACATGATCACATCAAATAATGCAGAAAAACATTTGATAAAATCTAATATTTATTTATGATGAAACCTCAGTAAACTAGAAAAAAGAGAACTGTCTTAACCAGATAAAGCAGGGGTCCCCAACCTCTGGGCTGCAGATTGGTACCAGTCTGTAGTCTTTTAGGAATCAGGTCGCACAACAGGAGGTAAGTGGCAGCTGAGTGGAGTTCTGCATTCTGTCAACTCAGTGGTGACATTAGATTCTCATAGGAACATGAACCCTATTGTGAACTGTGCATGTGAGGGACCTAGGCTGCACGTTCCTTATAAGAATCAGATGCCTGATGATTTCTACCACCTCCTCCCCTCCTCCATGCCCATTCATGGAAAAATTGCCTTCCACAAAAACAGTCCCCAATGCCAAAAAGGTTGGGGATCGCTGAGATAAAGGACATCTTCAAGGAACCTACAGTTATCTTCCTATTTAATGGTGAAAGACTGAGTGTTTCTCTGCTAAGATAGAGAATAAGGCAAGGACTCCTTCTCTCATGACTCCTATTCAACAATGTACTGGAAGCCTTAGTTAGTGCACCAAGAAAAATAAATAAAGGAATACAGATTGAAAAGGAAAACGTAAAACTGTCCCTATTTGGTGGTAACATAATTTTCTATGTAGAAAAACCCAAGGAATATACAAAAAGTTCCTAAAACAAGTGGGTTTAGCAAGGTTGCAAGATACAAGATCAACATACAAAAAACAACTGTAGAAGTAAGTATTAACAGTGAACAATAAGAATTTAAATAAAATGAAATCTACACATACATACATACATAAATTGTATGTGTTGTGTATATATGTATATAGATCATTCACAATAGCCCCCCCAAAAAATAAACACATATATACATAGGTTTAAATCTAACAAAATTCATAAAAGATGTATGTACTGAAAATTACAAAATGCTGACTTTAAAAAAAAAGTCAAAGACCTAAATAATTGAAGAGACATACTATGTTCATGGACTGGCAACTTCATATAGTTAAGATACTACATAGTCAATTCTGTCCAATCTGATTTAAGAGCTACTGCAATTCCAACCAAAATGTTAGCAAGACTTTGTTTGTAGATATAAACAAACTGATTCTAAAATTTTTAAGAAAGGCCAAAGGATCTTAAATACTCAAGTAATTCCATAAAAGAATGAAGCTGAAAGACCCACATTACTGTACCTGATTTTAAGACTTGCTATGAAGGAAGCATAATCAAAACAGTGGGATTTTATAAAAGGATAGGCAAGTATATAGATGCAACAAAACAGAGAATACAGAAATAGACATACACAAATGTTGACCACATTGATTTCTGACCAAGATGCAAAGGCAATTTAGTGAAAATGGCATAATGTTTCCAAAAAATGATATCAAAACAAGTGTATTAACCATGTTTTTTTCCCTCTAATTTATAAAATTTTGGCATCTTAAAAAGCATGCTGACAAGGGAGAGATTGCCCATCCTTGGGGCTAGTCTATTCTTAGAGACAGTCAAGGGCTCAGATAGAATCACATCTTTCATATGCAAACGAATAAGTCCCAAGTCTACAGCCTGCAATCACCTGTTTCTCTAACTCTTTACATAAGTCAATCATTTTCTATGCCCTAAATCATCCCAGGACCAGGTACCAGACAAACAGAAATAGAGACCATCCCTACAGCTTCAAAGCCCAAAAGGGAGTTCAAACTAGCCCTTACTAAACTGTTTACTTTGACCACCTTGCCTTTCCTGAGAAAACCCCAATAAAAACTACTTAGCTTTCCTTTCATTTTTGCTATGCTCACCATAAAATGCTGGTATTTCCCTTGTGGTCTTGTGTGGATTGATGTGTTCCCTTCTCTGGGGAAATGTAAGTAATAAATTCTTCTTTCAATGGCATTGACTTCTCTGTGTCATGTTCAAAAATTAAAATCCTGTAGATAACATTATCATATCCATATGCCACAAATGAATCTCAACCCCTACCTTACAGTTTATACAAAAATTAACTCAAGATGCCATATGCCTGTATGTAAAACTGTAAAACTTTTAGTAGAAAACATAGGATAAATCTTTGTGACCCTGAGTTAGATGAAACTCTATTAGATATATCCAATACCAAAAGCATAATACATAAAAGAAGAAACTAATAAGTTGGATTCTACTAAAATTAACACTTTTCACTCCCTGGAAGACACTGCTTAAAGAATAAAAAGAGAAGCTTTTGAATAGGAGAAAATATACATAAGCTTAACAATAAGAAAACAGCAACTCAATTTTTAAAATAGCCAAAATAATGCCAGGTGCAGTGGCTCATACCTGTAATTACAGCACTTTGGGAGACAAAGTGGGAGGACTGCTTGAGCCCAGGAGTTCAAGACCAGCCTAGGCAACATAGTGAGACCTCATCTCTGCAAAAACATTTTAAAAAAATAGCTGGGTGGGGTGGTGCACGCCTGGAGTCCCAGCTACTTGGGAGGGTTAGGTAGAAAGATTGCCTGAGCCCAGGAAGTAGAGAGTGAGGTAAGCCATGATCATGCCACTGTACTCATGCTACTAGAGAACAGTGAGACTTTGACTCAAAAAAAAAAAAAAGAAAAGAAAGCCAAAATACAGACTATAAATAAGCCCTTGAAAAGATGCTCAAGATCTTTCCAGTCATTCTAGAAACATAATATAAAAACAACAATTTAGATACCACTATCCACTTATTAGAACAGCTAAAGTTTAAAAACAACTGACAAATGTCAAGGACACAGAATAACTGGAATTCTTACACACTGTTGGTTTAAATGAAAAATATTAGTCATTCTAGAAAACAGTTTGGCAGTTTCTTATAAAGGGAACTATACACTTAGCACACTAATCAGTAATCCCACTCCTAGGTATCTATTCTGGAACGTCTATGTTCAATAAGAACCTGTAAACAAATATTCTTGTAGCTCTATTCATAATCACCTCAAACTGGAAACCACACAAATGTCCAACTGGTGAATGGATAAACACTCTAGCAAGTGTTTATCAAAGTAATTGTACTAAAAGTTAACTCAAGGCCAGGCTCAGTGGTTCAGCCTGTAATTCCAGCACTTGGGAGGCCAAGGCGAGTGGACTGCTTGAGACCCAGGGTTCAAGACCAGCCCGGGCAACTTGTTGAGACCTCGTCTCTACAATAAACAAAAAATTAGCCAAGTGTGATAGCACACACCTGTAGTTCCGGCTACTTGGAAGGCTGAGGTGGAAAGATCGCTGGAGCCCAGCAGGTCAAACTGGGGTGGCTGTGAGCGTGCCACTGCACTCCAGCCTGGGCGACAGAGTGAGAGACCAACTCAAAAAAAAAAAAAGGAAGAAAGAAAAACATTTGCTGGGCTCGGCAGCTCAGCCTGTAATCCCAGCACTTTGGGAGGCAGAGGTGAGTGGATTGCCTGAGCCTGCAGATTTGAAACCAGCCTGGGCAACGTGGAGAGAGCGCGCCACTACAATAAAAAAAAAAAAATTAGCCGGGTATGGTAGCATGCACCTGTAATTCTAGCTACTTGGAAGGCTGAGGCGGAAGGATCGCCTGAGCCATGCAGGTCGATGCTGGGGTGGCCATGAGCATGCCACTACACTCCAGCCGGGGTGACAGAGTGAGACTTCAACTCAAAAACATAAAATAAAAGTAACTCAAACTATGTAACACTGTGAGAAAGTGAAAGTTAATTTTCAAACTCCATGTGTCCTGTTAATCTCATAATTTAGGTCCCATAGGAACCATGACTTATCAGGCATCCCTGTCCCTTCTGCAGATATACTTTTTTTTTTTAGTTCTTGCCTTCAAAATACTGAAGAAATTACTTACAGCTTTAAGAGTAAGGTCACACTGGAATACAAGTGTCCGTAGTTGTGCTAAAATTTCTCTTTTGGTATTTTCTAGATCATTTCGTCTTTCTTCAACATTTGTCACACAAACTTTGTAAAGTTCATTTGCTTCTTCTACCTTTAGGATTATCATGGAAAAAATTGATCACCAGAATTTATATTATAAAGCAAATAGTTATTATATAAAGCTAAATTTAGATAACTGAAAGCTTTTATCCATGAAAATTCTGAAATATTCTATGTTTTCAATAGAGTATTTCTAAAGATAACATATAATCTGTTCTGGTCAGTGATTCAAGGGCACTTGACTTCAATAGTCAAGGATGATTTACAGTTAGTAAAGTGTTTGTCTATAAAATAAATATCCATTTCTATTTAAAATTGTGTTTTTGGTCAGGCCTATAATCCCAGAACCATGGGAGGCCGAGACAGGAGGATGGCCTGAGGCCAGGAGTTTGAGACCAACCCGAGCAGCATACCGAGAGCCTGTCTTTATTTTAAATAAATAAATAAATGATAAAATAAAAATACAACAGCCTTTTATATTTATATTTAACGCTTTCCATGTAATCTTATAGAAATTATATTTCATCAATAATACAAAACTTCAGTCTCCCCTAGCTATCAGGTCCTGGAATTAGTACATCACCCCTATCTAAATGGTGAACTTTCTGAACAGTTAAGCAAAGTATTAAACTACTGCCTTCTCTAAGACATTTTTCACAAACTCCCACATTCAAGTCTCTTAGCATAGTGGTTCTCAGGTGTGGCTCCCACCAGCAGCAGCAGCATCACCTGGTAACTTGTGAAAAGTGTAGACTGCCTGGGCCCCACCCTTGATCTACTACTAAATCAGAAACTCTGGGGAATGGGACCAGCAATCCGTTTCCGCAAGTACTCCAGGCGACTCTGGCAGACACTGTCATTTGAAACGAAACCAGTAACAGTTTATTGCTAATTCAACTTGCAAATAACAAAACAGAGCATTACCTTTTGGAGAGCCTCCTCTTCCAACCTTCGCTTTTTTTCTAGTTGCTTGTTAAGATTTTTTGGTAATCCCCCACTTGAACACAGGTGCTCCTCCTCCGCACGAAACATGGAAGATTTTGCTTTCTCATATTCGTCCTGACGTTGCATGCATAACACTTTTGCCTTTTTGAGAGCATTCTCCGTTTCGAACTACACAGAAAAGAGTATTAAGCACAGAATGTGGGAGAAACCCTATTGTACAAGTGTCTTTAGAATGCTCAGCAATTTAGTTAAGAAAGCATTTTAGAGCATCAGGTAGATAGATCATTATATACTGCAGACGATTTTAGACATTCTCAAAAAGGCATGTTAAATTTCATTTTAATACTAACCATTTTATTTTGTTCCTGTTTCCAAAGTTCTTTTATTTCTTTTCTTTGTTTTTCCATTTCATTTTTCCTCCCAAGTAGAGGCTGTCAAGGGTATTTAAAAAGGAAAGAGGAAAAAACTGTTTTCCAAGGTCTGCTGTTATAAAAAAAATAAGTGTACTATAAATATAATCTTTACCTGTACAAATTTGTTGGCTTGGAGAGCTGCAATTGTTTGTTGCAAAAGGTGACTGCTCTCTATATCATTAAGAAGAGCATTGGTAAATAGAGACTGCAGTGGCATAAATTCCTAGAATTTAAAATTGAAAAGTAAATTTTACAACAGAAACGGCACAAGAATTCCAGACCCACCACTCTCTTCTTCAAAAAGAGAAACTTTAAGTTTAGACTTCCCCACACAGAAAGATGACTAGTCATGAACAAGACTAGAGAAAAATATTAAAGAAAATTAATTATAATTAATTATAAAGCTAGTTAATAAAAGTAGTAGTAGCTATCAAGATAATCAGTATTTGTACAAAACTGTGAATTTCCTAGTTTTTTTCATAATGGACCTCCAACTAAACTCAAAAGAATTGTATTTTGTCAATGAGAAGATTAGCATTTAAGTACTTTCCCATACTAACTAAAATTTTCTGATTTTGCAAGGCACTATTGGGAGCTCATCTGAGTAGTCTCTTGTAACAGAACCCTGGAATTTCACAGATCACCTACCTGTGCTCCAACGTTAGTTCTAGTTGCCTCTGCCAACTTTACAATATTTCTAGCAGACTCCAATTCTGAAAAGGTTGAAAAACACATCAGAAAGTAACATTAACGTATTTTTCCCCTCCAAACTCTAAAATTACTTGTAGCTCCACAATTAAAAAGTGATTGCAATGACTAGTATGTATCTTGATATAATACAGTGATTTTTTTTTTTTTTTTTTCCCAAGAGACTGGGTCTCACTCTTTGCCTAGGATTGGCCTCAAACCCCTGGCATCAAGTGATCCTCTAACATCAGCCTCCAGAATAGCTGGGCTTCGTGCCATCACACCTACCTCTTAAAGAAGTGACTTTTTTTTTTTTTGAGTGGGGGTCTCATCCAGTTGCCCAGGCTGGAGTACAGTGGCACAGTCACGGCTCACTGCAGCCTCAACCTCCTGGGCTCAGGTGATCCTTCTTGCCTCAGCCTACCGAGTAGCTGGGACTACAAGCTAATTTTTTGAATTTTTGTAGAGACGAGGTCTCACTATGTTGCCAAGGCTGGTCTTGAACTCCTGGGTTCAAGCAATCCTCTCCCTTGACATCCCAAATTGCTAGGATTATAGGTATAAGCCACCATGCCAGCCTCAGTGATTCTTAATTGTTAAGTGCTCATTAGAATTAACTTTTTCAAAACACACTTGCATGGATCTCAGCTCCATGAAGGACAGGTCCTAGGCTTGTGTACTGTCCCTTTTCAAGGCTGTTAAGGTGATTCTAACTAGTATTCTCCATTAAAAGCAAGTAATATAGTAGGAAGAGCACAAGCTTTGGGTAGATACTATATTCTTCCAGTTATAGGTTATAACCTTAGAAAAATCACCTGTCTTGTCTCAGCTATAAAATGGGGATAAAATTCTTGTCTTGCTACTTCCCAGACTTTTGAAAGTATTAAACGAGATAATGAATATGAAAACATTTTGACAACTGTAAAACACTGGGGAAATATTAACTATTAAGATGTTTCTTCTATGCTTTCATTGCCTTCTGCTCACACATCTGTAGTTGCTGTTATCTCCTTTGACGATATCATCTGACTGCATTTCTTTTTACCCACCAGAGTATGACTTCTTTAAAGGCAGAGACAGTATTCTGATTGTCTCTGTGTCCCTAGGTCTAGTGGTTGGCCCACAGTACATGTTCAATAAGTGCATCTAAGTCGGGCTCAGTGGCTCATCCTGTAATCCCAGCACTTTGGGAGGCTGAGGTGAGTGGATTGCCTGAGCCCGCGGGTTCGAGATCTGCCTGGGCAGGCGAGACCTCATCTCTACAATAAATCAAAAAATCAGCCGGGCATGGTAGCGCATGCCTGTAATTGTGGCTACTTGGAAGGCTGAGGCGAAAGGATTGCCGGAGCCCAGCAGGTCGAGGCTGCGGTAGCCGAGAGCGGCCACTGCACTCCAGTCTGGGCGACAGAGTGAGACTCCAACTAAAAAAACAAACAAACAAACAAACAAACAAAAATAAGTGCATCTAACGTGAGAAGCACCTTTCCTATTTCAAGAAGAAAAACTGGATAATGATTATATTCATTACAATAGAACAGTAATTAATCTGGAATCTTATTACTCATAATCTGTAGAAAATGAATTACAATTTAGTTATTATCCTCCAAAATTAACCAGATGCTCCAAAGGGCAACTCACCCAAGTTAAGTTTTTTTTCAACCCACGAAACTATGTTCTTGGTATATTTTGACCAGGTTTTAGCATATGACAAAGCCAGCTCTATAGAGTCAGTGTTCTTTAACAGCACGCTGTCTAGCTCTAGAGCAGAAAAAGTTCCTGAAAACAGAAATAGCCATGGTAAGTATATGTTAAATATGATCACATAACAGCTCTAAACAAAGAAGCCCTCAGATCCTAAGATGTTCTTCAATAAAAACTGGTTTAAAAAAAATACAAGTGAAAAACAGTATTAAAGGGTCACAGTTTAAACTTAAAATGGTTTCAAACTATAATATATTTTTATCTTACGTATTATGTACTTCTAGTATTCATCAAGCTATGAGCTTTATACAAGTCTTCATCAATCTATATCATCACATCATCTTTCTACTCTAGCAGGTCACTTCCCTTAAGTTTTACATGTAAACCTTTACGTAGCGTTTTGCATTAAAAATGAATACACTGGGCTACTAAGCAAGAAGAGATTTATAAAAAGGAGCTGCAAAAAGTTTGATCAAAGTTATAAACCCCTCGAGCATTACCTTTTTCATTGGATGAGTCCACTGATTCCAAAGAAACGTTTTCCAAAGACTTGCAACATGGAAAAAGATAAACTTAAAATTAGAGCAAAAGATGACAAATCTTTGCTTCAGAATTTTTTTTACCCCAATTTGATATAATTCTGATATAATTCCTGGTAAAGAATTTCAAGTATTTAAAACTCAAAGGGTCCGAGAAGTCTGTTTAAACACCAGAATGCTTTATAAGAATCATATAGCTTTTTACAACAACAGTTCCCATCATCCAAGAATGAACAACCTCATTGTTTACTAACAGCATCCGTTAACATTAATGAATCCCTTCAAAACTTTACATTCTGCAGATTCCAAAAATACTAGTCAAGAAGTTAGAAAACCAATCTAAATAGAAGGCTATCTAAACAGATCTGTCTTTTTCAGTCATCTTTTATCATTTTACTATACGATAAAAGCACATCTCTGAAAGTCTATTAAATAGCTTAGTACAAAGCTTTCTGTGGTGATGAAAATGTTTTATATCTGTACTGTCCAATAAGGTAGTTACTAACTACATGTAGCAACTTGAACATTTAAAAAATGGCTAGTGTGACTAGGAAGTGAACTTTTAATTTTATTTAATTATTGATTAATTTAAATTTAAAGAACTACATGTGGCCAGTGACTACCTTATTGAACTGTGCTGAAAAACACCATCTACCAAAATTTTGAGATCTTAAACATATCTGATCTATTTAGTTGGGCAATATAAGGTATGCAGGGATTCAATGCAAAAGAAATCAAAGCAGCCTGGGTCTGAAGCCCAATTCTATTATTACCTGTATGACACTGAGCTACATATTTCAGTTACCTAACTTTAGTTTGCCTTTCTGTAAAGGGGTGATAAGAATACTACTTTATAGACGGGTATGGTGGCATGCTCTATAGTCCCAGCTACTTGGAAGGCTGAAGTGGAAGGATCACCTAAGCCCAGCAGGTCAAGGCTGCAGTGGCCGTGAGCATGCCACTGCACTCCAGCCAGGCTACAAGAGTGAGACTCCAACTCAAAACAAAAACAAAAACAAAAAAACTGCCTTAATAAGGCTGTTTTAAGGAAGATGATGTAGGCTCAACACAGTGCATAGCGTACAGTAACCACTATTAAATACACTGCAGCTATTATTTTTAAAGGGTATTTGTCAAAACCCTTTGTCAAACAAAGTAATTTTATTTTTAGCATTACATATCCTCATGACTCTTTTATTCCACTCCCTAAAGCAAATTAAAAACTTCAAAAAAAGGAAAACAAAGTGCAAGAAGGAAAAAAAGAAAAAGGAAATGTATTTCCTATTAAGAGTTAGTATAACGTGTGTGCACAACAGAAGCACAGGAACAGGAAATGTGATTCACACCTAGCACTGAAATTGTTCAGTCTTGTCACACAGATAAAATGTTTTATTATCTTCTGAAGTAGCAGCAACAGTTTAAAAAGACAAAACTGAGGAAAAATTGTGAATAACAGCAAACTATTTAAAGATCTTTTTATTTTAATTATTTTTTTGTAGAGATGGACATCTCGCTATGTTGCCTAGGTAGGTCCTGAACTCCTGGCCTCAAATGATCTCCTGCCTCAGCCTCCCAGAGTGCTGGGATTACAGGTGTGAGCCACTGTAACCGGCCAGAAGATTTAAAGACCATAAAACTCGTCACCATTCTCCTTCATTTGTCAATAGATGGCTTCAGAAATAGTCATAATATTTTTTATAATACTGTAAGAGCTATAACAAATGCCTTAAGTGAGTATTCATATTTTGTATCATTTTTAAAAGGACCTAAAGTTTTATATTATTTTGATATAATACAAGTACCTGGCACATTTCCACATATTATTTGTTGAAATCATTTTTGGATTTGATCATCTTCTTCAAGAAATGATCAACACATGTCCCTGATGTAGTTTGTTTACATATTTTGCATTCAGAAAAAAAAACAAACTGCTACTATTATAAATCTTTAAAGCAATATGCTCCATACATTCCTCATGTTCTATTATTCCGTTAACAATTTTTCTTCCAACCCCAATCCTGTGAAATACCCAGAGGGATGGTTATGGGGTGAATTAAGACCTACAGGGTAACAAATATTTCATGGTAAAAAACACTGTGGGATGTGTGGGAAGATTAACGCTCTCTTTACTTCTTATATTATTTTTCTAAGTTTGCACCATTCTTGAAGAACCGTGGCAATGTCAGGAGGAAAAAATGGTTAAGAATTACTAACATTCTGGACCATATGACATAGATTCATTACATAAGACGCTATAAAAGTATGAAGATATGTTATTTTAACATAACAGTCCACTTAAAAAGTATAACTAAATTAACTAAATTATTATTCCAGGACAGATACATTATTATATCCAGAAATTATAGGATAATTTATTCCCATAAATTAATCCTATTGAAAATGAACTGGTCTGGTAGTATGGTAATTTCTAAACTCAAAAACTATCAAAGAGTAATGCTGAGATTAAGAGGGAATCAACTTCTTAGGAAGCTGTTAATACATTAAGTTAAAAACATTAAACAATTTGCTTTCACACAATCTTTGCCTACCTTACTTTCCTGAGAAACAGGTAGTCGCAACAATGAATCACTGCCTACATCTCCCATAAGGAAGCTTGTAAGGCTATACAGGGAGGTTAAAAAAAGAAACAACAAAAAGACAAGACGTTATACTTTGCCACAGGCTTTACATTCAACATGGTATCTAAATAAATTTTTAAAGCAAGAACCTAAGAAACAAACTCCAGAAATCCAGTCCCGTAAACCACAATCACTTGCAAATGAATGTTGCTCCCAAACAGCTGTAAAGAAAGACACCTCTAATAAAGCAACACAGAATGTGGCTTTTCCAAAATTGTGATAATATTTTATGCTGGTCAATACTTTATTTTCCGTGTACCATACTGGATTATCAACAAACTCTCACTCAGACACCTAGGCCCAGTTACTTTAAATGACAGTCCTCTACTTACATATTCCCAAAGGTAAATGCCAAAGTTTCAATAGAAGAAAACACTTCTCGGAAGAGATCGTTTTTGTTTTCTTCATTGACTTCCGTGAAGTTCACAGCTACAGGGAAAAGTTGGTTGCAGTAAGTGAGGAAGAAAATATTTTAAACTAGATTTACACCAAATAATTTAATCCTTTAAAAATTCACCATTACTTCAAGAAACGTTAGAAGATTCAGAAGATGAGAAGCCTAACATACAAAATGGATATGATGTTCAAGTTCTTCATTACGAAAATCATACAAAAGAATAAGCTTGCATAAACTTAGCCAGCATTCCAAACTACTTCATGCATTACACAATTTAACACACCTAAAAAGTGTCCCAATGTGAAATCTATCAGTCCTGGAGTCAGACTCCATGTTATATCAGACCTCTCATCTAAAGAGTGTTCTATGCTATTTTTTTTGCTTACTGCTTTCTGGCATTTTTAAAAACAGTTAAACACATCGTGCTCACAAAAGTCAATATGAGGTACATTTTTTACTATGGACTACCAATAACTGAAGTCATATATAAAACTGACATAGTATAAAGTCTATAACAAAGCATATCACATTAAAAAAAAAACACCCAGTGTTTCAGAAAATTTAAATTCCTATTTACTTATAGTCTTATTTCTTATAACAGGTTCTTGGGCCCTGAGGTCCACGTTAATTGATATATAACTGCCTTTTGTTTACAATTGAGACATTCTAATATTTTGCACTTTGTTAAAGAATAACAGAAAAGGGTTTCTTGTTTTAACTCTGTACACACTCTTATTAAAAGCCCAGACAGTTTACCAAAACAAAATCTGAAGGTGGAATTCGCAATTATTTTTTAAGTAATAAAAAAATCCACTTAGGCTGGCTTTAAGGGGCAACTGGTTCCCTGTATCTCACCCTCCTAGCATCCTTGTCAATAAAGGTAGAGAAACCACGTGAAGAGGAAGTCATCGTCTGCTTTAAAACACAGTTGTTTTTAATCTTGTCTACACATTAGAATTAGCTGGGAAGTTTTAAAAACAAAGTCCCACCACCAAAGATTCTGATTTCATAGGCCTGTGGTGAAGCACAGATTTTTTTTTTCAAAAGCTCCAGAGCCCAGGTGATTCCACTATGCAAGTAAGATTAGAAAGCAAGAATTCCTGGGTAGGAATGAATTAAACTTGGTGTTTAACAAACTACATATTTAAAGGGTACAACTTGATAAACTTGACACGTGTACCCCTGTAAAACCATCATGATCTATAAACCTCACAAAACTAAAACCAAAATTTTACATAGCCTTTGTAAATGGGCAGAGGGAGGCTAAGATTCATACTTTTCATGAGAGTTTCCTAAATACCCAACAAATAAAAAGAAAAACTTAAGAACCATTGCAAATAATTTTTAAAAAATATTCTTGGACTTCTTTTCTGGCCAAGATGGAAAAACAGATTATATTTCTACCTGAAACAATTTTAAAAACCCATATAAAATATAAGAAACAATACTTTTCAAGACATTGGCTATCAGGCAACAAAGAACAAACCATGATAAGCACTACAATTATCACAATTCAATGTCTAATACCACACAAAATAGATTTCTGAGCAAAGAACATTGCCAAAGAGCACTGCCATATTCTGGGCCATGAAACAAGACTCAGTTAGTTTAAAAGGATTCAAATCAGGCAAAATATAATTTGTGACTATATGGAATTAAATTAGAAACAAGTAACAGAAGGATCTTTGGAAAATCCCCAAATATTTGAAAACAAAATACCACACTTCTAATTACACCAGAGGTTAAAGAAGAAAAGGGAACATTAAAAAAATATTTTGAACATAATTAAAAACGAAAACATAACATAAGAATTTGTGAGATGGAAGTTAGGAGGTACAGGCAGAAAGAAGAAATTATAAAGGCGCACAATTATCTTGATCATGACAATGATTTTACAGGGGTACACATACATCAAGTTTATCAAGTTGTACCCTTTAAATATGACTAGCCTGTTAAACATCCGTCATACCTCAATAAAGTTGTTTTTAAAAATGCTTGTAAAGCAGACTTAAAGTAGCAATTTATAACATGCCATCAAAAATGTAAAGCCTACTCATATTTCCTAGCTTTAACCTGTTAGACTTTAAAGACCATCCAAAATTCTATAATTATTCTTTCTTTCTTATACTATTTTCATGGCACTAAACATAACTGGGAGACTAAAAACTAATAATTCTAACAACTGTGAGTCGTGAGAAGGCCATCATGTGAACCACCCTCCTTCCTTATCATCATCCTACTTGAAGTTACAGCATCTAATGAAAATTCCTATTACTGCCTTTACCTCCACTTCAAAACAGACCTTGATTTATTTTTCTTTCTTTCTTTCTTTTTTTTTTTTTTTAAGTCGAGGTCTCACTCTGTCGCCCAGGCTGCAGTGCAGTACCATTATCACAGTTCACCACAGCCTCAACCTCCTGGGCTCGGGTGTTGATACTTCTGCCTCAGCCTCCTGAGTAGCTGGGACTACAGGCACGCACCATGAAACAGTCCTATATTTCTAATATCTAATATATTTCTTTTTGTTCCTGCTCAGTGTTTCAAAAAAGTCTTTGGCTCCTTTCCAATAATAAATACTCCTACTCCTTCCTACACTCTCCAAAACCCTATATCAACCTTGCTCCTCCCTGACAGCTTCCCTATAGCCACTCAACTGACATTTTTTCTTACACTACAAACATACTAAAATCTTTTCTATGTGGAAAAAAATGCTCATTTAGCCAAAAGCTAATTTACTACTATTCAATCTAATTTACTACTTCTTCACTACCAAACCTATAGGTAATGACACGGCCTATTTTGCTTTCCTCCCAAATTAATCTTAAACTCAAGACTTGGCTTTTCACTCAGTTTAATGGTTATCAGGGGTTGGAAAACTTTTTCTGTGAAGGGTCACATAGTAAATACTTTATGCTTTTTAGACCATATGGTTTGTCGCAAATACTCAATTCTGTTGCAAGGAGCCACAGATGATACATAAATGAATAAGAATGACAGTGTTCCAATAAAACTTTATTTACAAAAACAGATCTGGCCCACCAGTCCCTGTTTGCCAACCCCTGATTAGGAGGATGGGTTCTGAAATCAGTACTGCCTAGGTTAAATCCTAATCCTGTCTCTTACCATGTTACATACTCTAACCCCTTGTGCCTTGGCTTCCTCACACATAAAATGGGGATAATACTTATGTACTTCAAGAATTGTTGTGAAGGTGAAATGAACCTACAGCAGAGCTTGTTACATAGAAAATGTTCAATAAACGTTAACTTTTACCAGATGGGCATGGTGGCTCATGTCTGTAATCCCAGCATTTTGGGAAGTTGAGATGGGAGGATAGTCTGAGTCTAGGGATTCGAGACCAGCCTGGGCAACATGGCAAGACCTCATCTCTACAACAAATCAAAAAAAAAAAAAAAAAAAAATTAGCTGGCTGTGGTGGCGCACGCCTGTGGTTCCAGCTACTTGGAAGGCTGAGGCAGAAGGATTGCCTAAGCCCAGCTGGTCAAGACTGTGGTGGCCTTGAGCATGCCACTGTACTCCAGCCTGGGCGACAGAGTGAGACTCTGACTCAAAAAAAAAAGTTAGTTATTATCATACAATACCACTGAACAACACTGTCAACAATAACCTATCAGTCAAAATTGGAAGCCTTTTTTCTTTTAAGTCTTCATCCTACTTGACCTTTCTGCAAGTTTCAACATCTCTATCACTTAATATGTATGCAGCCTTGGACAAACGTCTATGTCCTAGCTTCCTAATCTGCCAAACGGGAGCTGATGTAACAAGAGTATTAACCTCAAAAAGTTGTTGTGAGGATTAAATGGAATAATTCATGTGAAGAATTTTACAGTGTCTGGCAGATAGTATATCCTCACTAATGTCAGCTATAATCACTAGGGACACTAACGACCTCCCTCCATATCTAAGTATCCTGCTCTCTTAGAAGCAATAGTTACAGTAACTGGAAGAAGTAAAGGCTTTGGAGTTTCAGACCTGAGTTCAAATTTGATCTCTATCACTGTGTGTGTTACTCTGCGTACATTAAGTGATCTCAATTTCCTCATAAGTAAAATGGCCGTTATTGTGAGGAATAACTAAGAAAGCAAATGTGAAGCACCTAGAATACAAGCCTGGCATTCATAAGCATAAGCCTCTCTCCTCAGTTGGGCCTGCCTTCCTACTCAGCCTACAGTTGTCACCATGGCCTTCTCTACAGCAGAGCCTCATTCGCTTTCACACCTTCAAGGGAACCAATTCCTAAACTCCCTGTCCAGTTTTAACCTCTGGGCTCCAGACCTACATCTCTAACTGGCTGTGTGATTTGTTGCTTCCCCTACTTCTCACCTGCTATTTTCCATGCCATGCTCAGCTCATTAGCTTCACTCACAAATGCCTCTGAAGTACTTACTTTTTCTTCCTTTCCATTCCCCTGTCACTGACTTAGTTTAAAAGTCCTAGTCTTCACTGTGTAACAACCTGCTAATTAGTGTCTCTGTATCCATCCTTTCCCCCCTATTAACAGTTCTTCACAACCTCATCAAAATGCTGCTTAAACAATAGTCTCTCTTGGGTTCCCTATTGAATCACAACACTAAGCCCTAAGACATGCTTAGTATCTCTTTAAGAAATCACATGAGCGGGAGTGATGGCTCACGCCTGTAATCCCAGCACTTTGGGAAGGGGAGGCAAGAGGACTGTCTGAGTCCAGGGGTTTGAGATTAGACTCTGAACTTGGTGAGACCTCATCGCTACAATATATCAAAAAAATCCAGCCAGGGATGGTGGCTTGAGCCTGTAGTTTCATCTACTTGGAAGACTGAGGCGGAAGGATCACCGGAGCCCAGCAGGTTGAGGCTGCGATGGCCATGAGCGTACCACTGCACTCTAACCTGGGTAACAGAGCAAGACTCCAACTCAAAAAAAAAAAAAGAAGAAATACATGAATTGATTTCATTCATACAACCTTTTTGAGCAGCAATTTTCAAACTTTTTGACCAAAACCTTTAGAACAAAATATGCAGGACAGCATGACCATGTACATCATACATCAGTTATATAACACCAAGTTCCTAAAACGTACTGAAATCTTACACAATGGGTGCTGCTTCTAATTTTTCATTTCTATTCTCTTGTTTTAGAAAATGCTGGTCAAATCCACTAACTTGATGTCATGAGTCAAGGCCCATGGTTTGAAAAACATTTAAAGATATAATGTGCCGGGCTCCGTGGCTCAGCCTGTAATCCCAGCACCTTGAGAGGCCACAGCGAGAGGACTGCTTGAGCCCAGGTAACATAGCGAGACCATCTCTACAAAAAAATCAAAAAATTAGCCAGGCATAGTGGCACGCACCTCCTAGGGAGGCTGAGGTGGATGGATCAGCCTCAAAAAAGGCAGAACCTCTACCCAAGGATGTGGCAATATCAAAAATATAAACACACATGCAGGCTAATCCAGCAATTGCTCATCAAGGAATCTGTATGACTACTTATTGAAGTATTGTTTGTAACAGAAAGAACTGGAAACAATCCAAATACCTATTAGTAGTGAACTAATTAAATAAATTATAGTACATTAACATAATGCATTACCATATAGCTTTGAAAAAAACAAAATAAATAACAAAAGAATAAGGAAACCCTTTATGTGCAGATAACTCAGAACAATGAGCAAGGAGCAGAAGGAGATTAAAAAATAGAACACGGACATGTATTTGCTTGCATATGCATAATATATCTCTAGGAAGATACACCAGAAACCAGTAATAATTGCTGCTTATCTAGGGAAAGAAATAGGGGCTCGCGGTCAGAGGTAGGAAAGAAACTTCACTGTTGAACACCCTTTTATACTATTTGCATTTTGAGGAACTGCATATTAAAAACATAAAGTTTGCAAAACAGAAACATGAGGCTGCTACAATCTTGGAAGAAAATTAGGGTTTATTTTTCTTTTCTGTTTAAGGGCAAATATAGGGCAAAACATACATGAAAAACCTAAATAAAGAGTTATTTTAATTTATGGAACAAATAAGATTGACCAAATAACTGAAAATAATGAAAACAGCTCAAATACTTAGTATTTCTTATAACAGAAATACTAAAGTATGCAAATAAATTACTGAGTTCTAAAGATGTCTTTATCTCCTTCAAAAATAGTCTGTATCTCTCTTACCATATTGCAAATATTTTGTCAGACAGAACTTCCTGCTTGGAAACAGGAGGACACACAGGAAATACAAATCACTACCAGAATGAATGGGGAAAAGCTAAGGGTTATTCTTTTAAAGTTACTAAAAGGTAAATTCCATATTTAAAATAAAAAATAAAAGGAATTAAAGATTCCAATTTCTTGCTTATTATGGAGAGGAAGTGGATAGACCTGTGGTGACACAAGATTACATATCTCTGATTTTAAAGTTATTCCATATGGTTCTTTTGAATAGTTTGGTAAATTTTAAAAATGCATTTGACAGTTAAAATCTCCAAAGCAAATCAAATGCTTACTTAGGTCAATGTTGTTTTTTCAAAAATGTAAATGCTGTAAATGATCTGCATACTCCTGACAGCTTTCTGCTCCTACCGTACAACAGTAATGCTTAAGTTTTCCTTTCTGAAATAGATACTAATGTACCTCTGTAGGTTTTGTTTGTTTGTTTGTTTGTTTGTTTGTTTTTGCAAAGATTAAAGCATGCAAAGCACATAGACTGTTTGGCAAAAAATAGACTTTCAAAAATGGTTTCGACCTACTCTGTGCCTTTCCAGGTTTTAAAACTAAATTGCTATTCAATGGAACAATTAAATAAGCTCTGATTTGAACTCAATTAATTGTTCAATGATATTTTTAGATGGCCTCAAAAGTAAGAGTTGGAGTGAGAAGGAAGATTTTATTTAAAAACATATAAACTTACCCCAAAGAAAACATAATATTTAAAGTTTTCCAATCTCATGGAGTCTTAGCGAAACAAAGTAAGTTTCCCAACAACAAAATAGTGTTCCCCTTTTAAATTGTCATACTAACACAAAAGTAAAACAAATAATACTCCCAAGTGTAAAGACAGTCACAGTGGGAAATAATATTCAAAAGATTGCTTTACCTCAAAGATAAAAGACCTTCAAGGCAGCTTAGAGGTCACGTTTGTCAAGTCTGTCAGTAGAATGTGGACACCAACTACCCACAGGCATACTCCTTCCCCAGGACATCCTGACTGCACACAATAGCTCCTGACAACAATTGAGCTAGGTCGCTATTTCCAAGCATGGAAATTTTACTATCTATAGACACAAATTTCCCTATCTAAGTAAAGTTAAATGGTACTTGTAAACAATCTGTTTAAAAGCAAATTTGGTTAATAAGCACATTTTCGAAAGTCAAGACGGAAGCTATCCATGTTTTCCATTTAAAATCATTTGGGCTGGGCGTGGTAGCTCAGCCTGTAATACCAGCACTTTGGGAGGCTGAGGAAAGTGGATTGCCTGAGCCTGCGGGTTCAAGACCAGCCTGGGCAAATTGGTGAGATCTTATCTCTACAATAAATAAAAAGCTGCACTCTAGTCACAAAAAAATTTTTAAAAATTATACATAACAAATAAAATCATCTGCATTTTTTTCAGTGCTTGAAATACAGAAATACAGAAACCACTTAAACAGGATATTAATATATCTATGTCAACATACCTATGTCAAAAGGTAGTATGTGGGGGATAGACCTTAAGTATAGGAACAATATTTTATAAACAAGGTTTTTATTTTCTTTTCCTGTCTCATCCCTTGACCTTGACCTTGCCCTTTACGCTCTCCAAATATGAGTGTGTTCACCAATCTCATCATGTTCCTCCCATATAGAGCTCTTGTACATCACAGTCCCATCCTCACCTATCCCAGCCCAGTTAATGCCTCCTTGACCTTTGAGATTCAGGACAGATAACCCCTTTCCCCAAAGCAGGCTTTCCTTTCCTCACTTGGCCTAAAATGGGCTCCTTATTCTGTGCTCCATGGTGCTGATCACAGGATTGCTGTTACCTTGTCTGTCACTGCAGCTACTACATCACTGCTACCCAAGGTTACTTTTTACAGCTACACTCCTTGAATCCATTTAACCTTATCAGTGGCATTTAACCCTGATGATCACTTCTTAAAACTCCGCACTTTTAAAATTCCATGACACCTCCTTTCAGATCATCTCTGTAGCTGTTAGGGGTGTCTCTGGTTCCTTATCATCTCTCTGTCCCTGGGATCTCCTGTCAGTCCTCTATTTATACACTCTGAGTTGGTGTCATACCTTTCCACCAACTATACATCAACAATTCCCAAGTCTACGTCTTCAACTCCAAACTCTTCTGTACCCCTAACATTCAACCTAACTTATGTTTTCTCAAATCAATATCCATTCCCTCTTATATGGAAAGTTGCCTTCTACTCCCACATCCCAGCTTCTGCCTTAGCTCAGACCTCAACCCCTATCTAGCCTATCATTCCTAACAACCTCCTGATGCCCCTGCCTCCAATCTCATCTCTTCTCAACACTCCCTTGACTCTCAATCCTTCTCATATACCTCAGAACAATTTTAATAATTTTGAGTGGCAAGTCATTTCATCAGAGGATAATGGTCCAATTCTTGATTCCAAGTTTTATCACATATAGGTTCTAAATAAACACACAATACACATATATATGAGATAAACTTATTTTACAATTTTGATGTCATTTTCACATTTTAAAATAAGGTCTCAATTAAGCCTTCTTTTTCTCCATTTGGTTCCCTCTTTCAAGTCATTACAGATGATCATTTCCAACATCAACTGTCCTCACATAACAAAGACTTCCTGTATATTAGAAGTCACCTCAAAAGAACATGCACTCACTTATAAAATTCAAATTTTAATCATCAATTGTTTGGTTTAAGTTAGTCTTTCTACCATGCTTGCTGCCAGATAAGGCTTCAATTTTTTAAAATGAAGAAAGCTTTAGGTGTGACTTAGTGGGACTATTTAAATACAAAAGTATACATAACTCCTTATTGATATACATTATATAAATGTCTTAAGAGAAGATGGTTATATAGTGATGAACCAAAATGTATCACTTGGATCCTTTTTACCCACAGTAAGTCACTTTTCAAATATCTTCCTTACCTTTCACTTTCGCAGTAAGCATTTCTGCAGCATTTTGAAGATCAATGGAATTGAGGTTCTGATGTTTATTCATTATAGACTTTAAAACACGGAGAAGTTCGTCCAGACGTATATGAATTATTTCTTTAAAACGATCTTTAAAAAGAAAAAAAATTTTTAAATTTGTTTTCAAAGCAAAGATCTAGGAATCTAAACTACAAGAAATCATTTGAAGCACATTTCAAGTAGTGGCACTAATTACATTTCTTGTCTACTGTACGTTTACTTCTAATTTCACTATTGCAATTATATGTTAATTTATAATATTAACTAATTAATATTAATGTAATACATATAAACATAATATATTAATAGTACATACTAAACAGCCTTCAGAAAAATTCTTCATCATTTTAATTCATTAATAAGGGTACCTGCATAATGAACATTTGTATACCTAACCCTGAATTGTACCACACATCTTTAAAATTAAAAAATAAAAAGTTAAAAAAAGAGTCAACGGGTCTCACAGTTTTGGTCAACTGAGCACTATCTTTTTTCAGTTTTCTCAGTCTAAATATGCTACCCAGATTTCCCTTGAGGCAATTTTATAGGGTAAGTTTTTTCCCGTCTTATAACTGTACTATCATACACTTTTTAGTATATGTTAATGGGGTTAAAAGCCCTACAAAGTCTGATATATTAACCATATTTTTAAAAATACATATTAAGTTTTCACAATAGAATTGATTCATTAAGTAATTTTCAGTTATCTGAAACCGGTAACTCACGAGCATATATATATATATATATATATTTGGACCATCATGTAACCTGCACATTTAAAAAACTGTTTTATAACTTACATATGATAAAATGTATGAATTAGTTGCCAATTATAAAAAATTAGGGGGCTCATTCCACAAACTTCAGATTTCTGCTTCCTCTTGAGAAGCCAAGACCCACTGTGTCAGACCCACACTGCTCCTTGGCCTTGGCCGCTGGAGCAGAGCAGGGCTGCCCTCCTCGGTGTATGCGCCTTCTCAGGGCCGACCCATCTCCCCCAGCTCATGTCATTCATTTACACCATCCTCGTCAGAAGGAGACGATTTTGGAAGCCCTGTGAATCAGGTGATTGTACAATTTATCACACAAACTAAAATACTCTTGCCAGTGAGGAGGATGCCACTCACAGTCACATCTGCACAATAAGCACCTCCCGGGATCCTCATCCCAGGCAAACCACGAAGCAAAGTCACCCTATCTTTTAAACTCCTAAAATGATCCTCAAAATCTGAAAAGACAACCACCTTAAATACAGTACTGATATAATTTTCCTTTCTATATTCTTAAATGACATTAGTATTTAATAAGAGTTTACATATATTAAGTGCTTGCTATGTGTTAGGCACTGTCACATCAATCTAATTAGGTAATTTAAAAATCTCCATTGTACAGATAAGAAAACTGAAGCACACCTAAGTTTAGCAAGTTATTAAATTGTGGAGCCAAAGGCTGGGTGTGGAGGCTCAAACCTGTAATCCTAGCACTGTGGCAGGCCAAGGCGAGAGGACTGTCTGAGTTCAGGCGTTCCAAAACCAGCCTGAGCAACTTGGTGAGACATTGTCTCTACAATAAATCAAGAAATAAGCTGGGCATGACAGCTCATGCCTATAGTTCTAGCTACTTGGAAGGTTAATGTGGAAGGATTGCCTGAGTCCAGCAGGTTGAGGTTGCGGTGGCTGTGAGCGTGCCACTGCACTCCAGCCTGGACGACAGAGGAGACTCCAACTCAAAAAAAAATGTGAGCCAAAATCTGAACTCAGGGAATATAATTCCAGAACCTATGCTTTTAATGTTATACTACCTCCCTACTAAAGTAGCTTTTAAAAAAATCCAAAATTTTAATACTGTATAGTATCATTTTATAATGACACAAATTATTCATTTTTTTCAGTAATGTTAAAAGACAATTACCAGAAAGAAAAAACTATAGTATAAAAAAAAAAAATCCTACCATCCATCACATATTTTACTCATTGACAGCATTATTAAGAGAGAAAGGCACAGGATGAGAAGAGTGGGCCAATTGGGGCAAGATGGAGAGCTGGATGTATTAAGGCAAACACTACTCTAGGGAGAAGCCAAGAGTAGCCCAGGTGGAGCTGAATGCAGAGTGAACACAGTGCCTCCCAGGAAAAAATCTGACTTATCCACCCAACAAATTTTATTGAGAGAAAAAGAAACACAGGAGAACAAGTGCTAGTCTAATTAACTTTGGAAATGAGTGGTCACATAAATACTTGTATTCGTTGGTAGTTATTTCAGTAGGGGTTTTGGTTAACAATTCTGATACTGCCATACATGAATACTGGCACTGAACAGTCAAGTAAATGATGGCAAGTGGTGGGAGCCAGGTATCTCGCTGTTGGAGTGGAAATTTAGAAATAAGCAGAGAGAGGAGGCAATAATGATGCATGCAGTGACGAATTCGAGTTGGATACTTCAGTAAGAACTCATGTTTAGTTTAATATACAGATGATGACACATAGGAATATTTATAACTGTGTGTATGCATACAGGGGTTAGTATATACACAAATATGTCTTTGCTCTGGCAGCTGAGAGGACCTAAAAGAAAGGACTCTCAGTAGCCACAAGCACATCTGGCACCCAGCTCTTGGTTTCTAACATCATTCTCCAAAAAAAGTAAGCAGGGCTCCCTGGAGAAATGGCTGATTCTAGGACTGGGGCAGGAAATGTACAAGATGAGCCAGGAGCACCTTGTAGTGGGTGGAGAGCTTAAAAAACAAACAGTGAGGAGGGTATGTCAAAGGTACATAGAAATTAACTGAAAGAGTTACCACTGGCCAAAGCTGGAACACTTTGAGCAACAAATAAATTAAGTGGTGCTGGATTATAACATAAAACATAAAACATAAAACAAAGATCTATGAGCCCAGACTGATATAAATGACTGAATACATTAATAAGTAGGGGAAAGTAACAAATCTCTTCCATAAAAGAATCCTAGGCTGGACTCGGTGGCTCAGCCTGTAATCCTAGCACTTTGGGAAGCCGAGGCGAGTGGACTGCCTGAGCCCGCAGGTGCAAGACCTGCCCGGACAACTTGGCGAGACCTCGTCTCTACAATAAACCAAAAATCAGCCAGTGTGGTAGCGTGCACCTGTAGTTCCAGCTACTTGGAAGGCTGAGGCTGAAGGATCACCGGAGCCCAGCAGGTCGAGGATGCGGTGGCCAGAAGTGTGCCACTGCACTCCGGTCTGGGTGACAGAGTGAGATTCCAACTCCAAAAAAAGAAAAAAAGAATCCTAAATGATTTCTGTCACTACTTTACCCTCAAGGAAGTGAAGCACAACTTCCTGAAGTATGAGCTATACATATGGACTTCTTCCAAAGAATCCAGTATGGGAGGGAGGACAAAGGAGTAACTTTACAGCGGAGGAACCTGACAAACACTACTTGAGACAGGGATCAAGGTCAACATCAACAGTGTAAATTATGTTCACATAAGTATCCTTGACATGATGTGATAAAAAGAATACATCTGTGGTCTTCCTCTCAAAAACCCATCACCCCAGTCACATCATGAGAAAAACATCAGACAAATTCTAATCAAGGGCCATCCCACAGAATACCTGACTAGTATTCCTTACAACTGTCAAAGTTATAAAAATAAGGAAAGTTTGAGAAACTTACAGCCAAGGAAGACCTAAGGAGACAAAGTAACTAAATGCAATATGATAAGATCCTGGAAGAGAATAAAGAAACTTAGGGAAAATCTATAGAAATCTGAATAAATTATAGCCTTTAGCTAATAATAATACTGTATCCTTATTATTGGTTATCAAATATTGGCTCATTAACTCTACCTAATGTAAGATGCAGGACTATATGGGAATTCTGGGCTGTCATCTCAATTTTTCTGTAAATCTAAAACTTTAAAAAATAGTCTATTTTAATAAATAAAATACAATAAAAGATTTTAGAAATTTTATGTACTGTTGAAATTTCCCCATAAAAACATTATAATTTTAAAAATGCATTTATAATTCTTTTAATTCCTATGGAAATTGAACATACAGTTTAAAGAACTGTCTTAAATTAAAAAATCACTATCTATTTAATATGTTTTATAATTGTGAATGCTAGTTTGTAGGTTTATTTAACTGAGGCAGTGTAACATGGTGGTTAAGAAGTACAGCCTCTAAAACCAGGATGCCTGACTTTGAATTCCAACTTTATGCCTGAGAACCCTTGGGTGAGTTTCTTAACCCCTCTGTGCCTCAGTTTCCTCACCTATAAAAAGAAAATGGTAGCTACTTCATAGGGTTATTGGATTAAATGAGTTAAAACACATAAGGCATTTAGAACAGTGGCTGGAACACAGTAAGCCTTCCAGAAATGTTTGCAGGTATATTTATTGTTAGTTTACACAGCAGTGGAAATAGATTAATAACGAAGGTTAGCTCTGAAATGAAATCTAGTAAGTCTGAAATAAAATAAACTTTTGAAAATATAATTTGAATAGTTGTAAGAAAAACAATTATGAAACCTTCCTGACTTCCTATTTTTTTCCCCAGCGCGACAGCAAAATCTCTTCTTTGTTTGGTACATATATTCGTATATCTAAGTAAAGCAAGTATACACTAGTGCTTCTGCCTACTTACCAAAACCAAGGTTGAGTGATTATCTATTACCACAGAGAGCTGTACAGCTCTCTTTTTGAAACCTAACCTATTTTAGTCTTAAAAAAGAAAAGACAGTTACTTCTATTTCCTACTCTAATGTTTCCCAATAAAATCTTCCAATATTAATATACTTAGGGAATATTATGAGAATACTTTATTTTAATGTCTCAGGACAAAACAGCTTGATTTTTTTTAAAAATGTCAACAACACCCATCAATATTCAAAATTAGTATTCAAAGTTAGACTTACAAAATACTAATGGCCCAAATGCCTAAATAAATAAGCAAGTCGGGCTCGGTGGCTCAGCCTGTAATCCTGCGCCTTGGGAGGCTGAGGTGAGTAGATTGCCTGAGCCCACGGGTTCGAGACCCGCCTGGGCAACTTGGTGAGACCTCATCTCTACAATAAATCAAAAAAATTAACCAGGTGTGGTAGCGCGCGCCTGTAGTTCCAGTTACTTGGAAGGCTGAGGTGGAAGGATCGCCGGAGCCCAGTATGCCGAGGCTGCAGTGACTGGGAGCAGCCACTGCACTCCAGTCTGGGCGACAGAGTGAGACTTCAACTCAAAAAAAAAAATTAGTAATACATTCTCGTCTTCTCAGAGACAAGGAAATTAGGCATATAGAAAACAACATATATCAAAATCATGAAATGTTTTTCAATTTTCTGTTTTAGCTTCTAAAATGATATGCAATATGTAATCAGTACAATCCACATAAACAAAAACTCTTTGATTCCAAAGATTATTTTTCTTATTAGTATAAAAAAGTCCTGAGAGTCCCTGCTACAGTTATTCTTAAAAAAATCACCGCATCCAATCTGTCCCTGGATCTAAGGCAAAAAATAATAACAAAAGCAAAACACTCCAATAGCTGTAAGCATAAATGATTTACCAACTTGAAATTCCTTTTTTTCCTACAAGGAAGCCCTACTTTAAGTTGTCCAAATCAACATACTGAAAAATAGTACCTGAATTATTTAGTAAGACATTCCAGAAGTTCCTCAAGTTGCACTATAAATAATTCCAATTCCTGTAATTAAATATAATTCTAAGCCTATGAATCAACAAACCCGAACATGACAACTAAAGAAAGTATTAATCACAAAGACTCATGAGCTTTCCTATATATTTGGGCAGAAGGGGCAACTGCTAGGACATCAGCATGTCCTGATAGCATTTCCGCTGGAACTTCATAAATTAGCAAGCCCTCAACTACTTGTGCCGTAAATGTTTTTTTAAAATTTAACTTTTATCAAATGTTCTTTTCCCCTTATAATAAAGTAAAGCTATTTATAATAGTTATAAAGCTGTTTAAATTCCTTCTTATGAAGAAAAAAGACTCTAAAACTAAAAAAAAAAAAAAAATTTAGAAAATTTTAAGCAATTTAAGCAGCTCCTTCATTAATACTCAATATTTGCCCTCCTCCCCTCCAAAAAACAGCATCAATGAGAAAAGCAAAAGAGGTAGTAACTGTTCTTTCCCAACACTGAAGAATGGTAAGTGGCTGCTTGGTGTGACAGAAAACAATAGAAACCTAG
This sequence comes from Carlito syrichta, assembly GCF_000164805.1. Taxonomy (NCBI): domain Eukaryota; kingdom Metazoa; phylum Chordata; class Mammalia; order Primates; family Tarsiidae; genus Carlito; species Carlito syrichta. The sequence continues at coordinate 946,936 of NW_007260598.1, forward strand.
ATTCAAATCCTTCACCTGCTACTTCTTTTGAAATGATCATATACAAAATTCTTAGCTTCTCTGATGTCAGAGTCATCCTCAGTAAGACCAAATTGATAAGAATTCCTGATTTACCTAAATTATAAGGCTGTTATAAATATCAAATAAATAGAAACAAACTGCTTTACAGTCTTAATATACATAGATACCAATTATTACTAGTAAATCTATGAGTCATTCAAAACAAATTCCTTTGAAGATAGATTTGTTTCACATATAACTATATTTGATAATAAATAGACTTATAGCTAGGTCTCATAATATTTTGGCTAATGAAGAAGAGATATTACAGTTAAGTTTCAATTTCATTTTATATGTAAAATCTAAATTAGTAAATTACTTGGAGATGAAATAGTAATTAAGGATACACATCACCAAAAAATTTCTATACCTCTTAAGTAATAGTATTTAATTTAATCATGCAACTAAATACAAGATAATTTTTTAATGTCACGTGATCATACTGTAAATGTAATGAAATTTAATTTATACTTCTAAGGTATTAAGATGTGACTATAATTAAGTTCAACCAGAGTCTTAATACTAGATATCTAGAACAGTAAAACTCCTATAACCCAATTTTGCTTGATTGTCTAATAGTCCTATAATATGGTAATTTTAATTTTAATTTTTTGTTTTACCCATCTGTGTCACTTATTTTCTGTTTCATTCTGCTTATCAAGTGAAAACAGATTAGCCAGCTCCACTTTCTGGTTCTCATGCATTAACACAATACCACAGTGTTTATATTACAAATACTTCATGGAAATGCTTAAGTAAATACATGAAAAAACCATGACATTTTCCTTGATTTAAAAAAAACTGACAATAATTTTAAAATTAGTCTCTAAAGAAAACAATGAAAACAACAGGAGGAAAAATGTTTCAGAACTTATCACTAAGAAACTCCTACTTTTTCTGTAATGACTTCTGAATTTGCAGGACAAAAGTGAAGCCTGAGGAACAGCAGCTTTCTTGATCCTGATGCCTGGGCATTCTAAAAATAATAAGAGCTGACATTTTAAGATGCTCATTCTAAGAGCCTCATATATATAAATTCTTTTAATCTTCACAAAAACCCTAACATTCTTATTATTATTATCTCCTTTTAATAGACATAGAAACTGAAGCACAGACAAGATAAATAACTTGCCCAGGGTTATGCACATCTAGTAAATGGCAGAATGAGGATTTGACTTCAGGTATTCTGGCTCTAGAATTCGTGCTTCTAATCACTAAGACATATTATATTGCCACAAGGTTGAAGAAATTAAGCCTAATGATAGGTACGCTGCAATCTGCAACTTAACAGGTCTTAACTTCCAATAACTATGCTAATCACTACTAAAAATAGTGTTAAGTTATATAAACCATTCTAGGCAAGTGCAGAAAAGGAATCCGATCTCCTAAGAATTGGTACAGGTGTAAAAAATGAGCTACCTGTATTTCATACTTCACTTCTCAAAGATTCATTTCATACCTTCCAGTCACTAAGCAATGGCCTATGGACATTCACATTAACCTCTCCTAAGCGACATACATTAGAAAACGCCTCTAGGCCAGGTGGTGGCTCATGCCTGTAATCTCAGTACTTTGAGAGACCTAGGCAAGAGGACTGCTTGAGCCCAGGAGTTCAAGACCACCCAAGTTAACACAGAGAGACTTCGTATCTATTAGCTGGACATGGTGGCATGCACCTGTAGTCCCAGCTACTCAGAAGGCTGAGGCAGAAGGATAGCCTGAGCCCAGGAGGTTGCGGTGAGCCATGATCGTGCCACTGCATTCCAGCCTGGGTGACAGAGTAAGACCTGACTCGAAAGAAAGAAAGAAAGAAGAAAAGAAAGGAAGGAAGGAAGAAAGGAAAAGGAAAGGAAAGGAAGGAAAGAAGAAAGAAAGGAGAAAGAAATCACTTCTAAAGAGGCTTACTTCTAGAATAAGACAGAGCAGGACACACCTGAGGCTTGCAACTTAACGTTTCTAGTATTTCACAAAATTCCTGGCACATCGTAAGGTTGAAAGTTAAGAGTCATCAATAGTGAAAGTCAACACTCACTGAAACATGTCTGAAAAAAACTTAGTTAATCCACAAGATAGGATTTCAATTAAGACTCTGCAAATTTATTCAGAACCTCTCCCAAGAGAATATACTATTTAGTGTATTAAACTTCCAAAATTTAACTCTTGCTGTTCAGTAACATTTGCTTTAGAAAGTTACTGTCTACAGTCCTATAAACTCTAGAATCTAGAATTCAGCAGAAGCTATCACTCATGATGCCAGTTATGTTTTTTACAAAATAAGTGATACACTCCTAAGTTAGCACTTTTAAAAATAAGAGAACTTAACTAGTTTGAGATTGGTGACAATTTTAAAAATCTTTCTACCCTATTTTAAAAGCAAAAACAAAACAAATAAACAAAAAACAGAAAAAAAGGCACCATAGTCACAACAGTAAGCTTTCACTAAAATCCATTTTTAAATAGTGTTATATAATCAAAGAGCTGTAAGTATTAGACTGCTGACTTTCCTTCAAATATATTTTAAAATGGTAGTTTATACTACTAAGCACTGAGTGGCAGAAATATTAGATATCTGCATTATTATTTCTACCCAAATTAAAAAGTCTTATACTTTTCAAATTCCCAGATTTTGAGCTTCTTTGAATGATTTTCCCCCTGGGAATGAGGAGGTATGTCACAAAGACAGAATTTAAAATTATTGTTTAAGCTTGAAGGACGTTTATGAATCTGTTATTTGGAATCCAGAACACAATATTCTATAGGGGGGTAACCATAAACCTAAATTGGTACTTAAACTGCACATATATTAATCTATGGTATTCTAATTAAACACAAAGTGCATATGTATAAGTGAGTGCCTTCAGCACTTTAATATAAGATACAAAATTTATCCCTGTAATTATTCATAATGTGCCTTAATGACACTGGATAGAGATCTAAAACTTCACATTTCACATCTGTTCTGGAGGAAAGGAGTGGAAAGAGACCTCTCTCTATCACTATCCTACCCCAGCAAGAACAGAATATCCTCACAGTCCTCTGATCTCCCACATTAAGCTCTCCATTTTTATTTTTGAATTAAAAAAAATAGACAAAATGCAAACAGATCTTAACTTTATTGGGGGAACAGAGCCTGTTGGTAGACGTGACTTTTTTCTAACAGATTCCTCAACAACTATTACGAGTTTCATGTTTTCACTTGGGAAATTTTCAAATATCACATTTGAGGCAGATATCATAAAATTCACCAAAATTCCTAGCGATGAGGGGGAGGAAGAAGAAAATATCCTCTAAAATGCAACATATAATTTGAAGAATACTTAGCTGTCTTCTTCAGCTCTAAACTGTCAACATTCAGAACAACATATAATCTCTAATTCCAATTAGAGATTATTCTTTAAAGCACAGAAGTGCCTCATTCTTAACAAAAAAGTAAATGATTTAAGCCATTTTTCAAAGCTGGTCACCAGCAGAACTAGGCTTAAATACCAGATCCTGATTCTCTTTCCAGAGCTTCTTCAGCCATCCTTTACTACCCATCTAACCAAGCTATAAAACATGGCTGGAAAAGTATCTGGTGGTTCAAATCACAGAAAAACATGAAAGTTATATATTCCAGAGACAACTTAAGGGAGGGGATTCCAATGAACCTGTATTTTTCAATTGTTCAATAACAATTTTTTTCTAGGTTTCCTTTAGATGCTATAGAAATAAACATTTACAGCTCAAAAATTCATCTCAATTTTCTCAATATTGATCAAGGTCAAATGTCTATATCAGCACTGTCCAAAAAAATTTCTGCAATGATAGAAATTGTCTCCACTGATCAATATGGTAGCCACTATTCACACGTGGCTACTGAGTACTTGAAATGTGGCTACTACAACTGAGGAACTGAATTTTTAATTTTCATTAAATTTAAATAGTCATACATGTCTAGTGGCTACCAAATTAGACAGTGCAGGGCTAGAAAATCTCTACAGAATTGGTTAATGAGGCAATGAAAACTAAGCAGTGGTTTTACAGAGCACCTGCCACGCAAAGCAGCTGAGATATCGTGGAAAGAACACATTAAGCATGCATGACTTCTGATTCCAAATGAGGCCATTATCTACCAGCAATAGGAGGCTGATGAAATCACGTAAGTTTTGCATGCACTTCATCTGTAAAATGGGGCTAAAAGTGTCTGCCTTCAAGGGAACTGTATGATTAAATGTGTCTGTATGTGAAAGTACTCTGCAAAATGAAAAGTACTATATACAATTATCTATCATTTCTATAACAATTTTGGGAAAGGAAAATGTGCCCATAAACCTATTACAAAGCTACTAATCTAAGACTAGCCTCAGCTGGGCTCGGTGGCTCAGCCTGTAATCCCGCGCTTTGGGAGACTGAAGTGAGTGGATTGCCTGAGCCCGCGGGTTCGAGATCCACCTGGGCAACTTGGCGAGACCTCATCTCTACAATAAATCAAAAAATTAGCCGGGCATGGTAGCGCATGCCTGTAGTTCCAGCTACTTGGAAGGCTGAGGCGGAAGGATCGCCGGAGCCCAGAAGGGCAAGGCTGCAGTGGCCGGGAGCATGCCACTGCCCTCCAGTCTGGGCGATAGAGTGAGACTCCAACTCAAAAAAAAAGGACTAGTCTCAACCATATAATTAAAATGCCTGACACATAGTCAAGTGACTTTGCCAATCACTGCTTCATTATAGGTAGATAAAATATACAGAGGAAATGGTATTCTGATTAGACCAAAAGGTGATTTCATTGTATAACTACATTCTTTATTCTTTTTTTTTTTCTGAGTTGGAGTCTCACTCAACTTCACCTAGGCTGGAGTGCAGTGGCACGCACGCTCATGGCCACCCCAGCATCGATCTTCTGGGCTCCAACAATCCTTCTGCCTCAGGCTTCCAAGCAGCTGGAACTACATACGCGCGCTACAACGCCCAGCTATTTTTTATTTTATTGTAGAGATGAGGTCTTGCCAAGTTTCCTGGGCCGGTCTCAAACCCGTGGGCTCAGGCAATCCACTTGCCTCAGCCTCCCAAAGTGCCGGGATTACAGGCTGAGCCACCAAGCCTGGCCTTCTTTATTCTTAAAAACTAACTTTTTAGCTAACAGATGTGAATTAAAAGGTAATAAACAATGTCAAAAATTCAGCATCCTTCTTCTTAAGGATGCAATAGACAAAATATTAGCAAGGCTATTGAGAAAACATTCACAAGGATCCTTTACTCTAAGAGAATAACAGAAACAGTTCTTTGCTGTTTGGCCACAGTTTATAGCTGTGGTGATAACTATGGAACACAAGTCCAAGGATATTTCTCAATACCCAGAAGACAAAAAGCATGGTCCATGTCTATAGGAATATATGCCATAATACCACCTTAAATAGTTACACCATTGGAAACATTTTACCTGTTTTCCTGAAGATTATATCTCATGTAATCCTTGTAATAATTCCATTAAGTAAATAAGGAATAACCTGATACTCTAAGAAGTCGAAAATCATGGTCAAAATTTAAAACATGCATAGTATTGTGTAGCATTTTCCTGTCTTTTATAATGGGGCCCATCTATATGTTTATACACACTTGTTTAAGGAAAACAAAAAGGTTCTATCAATTCAAATGAACTAAATAGTGTATTTCTAGATCTTGATAATGATGCTTCAGAGAGAAAACAAATTCTTGTTAAATCCAAAATTCATTACGATATGGACGTATATGATTAAATATCATATCATGTCATTAAAAAGAATACATGCATTCTTTTAACTCTGATAGAAGAACTAAGCATTAAAATCAATTTAAAGGTAAATAATGAAGTCTCTAGCTACTGCATAGTAATAAGTTGGTCAGCCAAAAAATAATTAACCCATTTTTTAATTAATTTACCAGCCATAAATTACAAGCTTATTGATTACTAATCATATCATTTATTATTTAAGGTTTGAAGTACTGGCTTTCTCATTAAAAAGATAATGTCCTTAAGGATTTTTAAAATTAAATTTCAGTGAATATTTTCATACATATTCTTTTATCTCCAGGGGTATCCTTCTGTATACTCCTTCTGTATCTTATACTTATTTTTTTCTCTTTTCTCACTTAGGTTCAGCTTTCAATTCTCTTCCTTCATATTCTCTGAACTGTCTACTCATAAAGTAAAACCCCTATAACAATTTTTTTGGAGATAAGAAGTAGTCCAACTTGTTTTAAATTACTATCATTTTAAATCAAAAACAAGGGATAATTGTGTAAGATAAGATGAGGATTTTAAAAGATATAAATCTCTTAAGGAAAATAAAAACAAATAGAAGTTCTAACCAACAATCAAAAAACATTTTTTTTTTTTTAGTTGGAGTCTCGCTCTATCACCCCAGGCTGGAATACAGTGGCACAATCACAGCTCACAGAGGCTCAAGGGATCCTCCTACTTTCGTCTCCCGAGAAGCTGGAACTATAGGCACATGCCACCATGCCAGTCAATTTTTTTTTAAGGTTTCTCTATGTTACCGATACTGGTCTTGAATTCCTGGGATCAAGCAATCCTCTCACCTGAGCCTCCCAAAGCACTGGAATTACAGGCATGAGTCACTGTGCCCAGCCCCCCAAAAATCTTATTTACATTAATAAAAACATTTAAATTGACACATTAAATAAAATCAGGTTTTATGCTAAACCGAGATAAATGATTTGTCAGCAAACACATCATTTGAAATTTAATCTTTAAAATTAACCCAGTTGGCTAGGTGTGGTGGCTGACACCTATAATCCCAACACTTTGGGGGGACAAGGTAGGATTGCTTGAACCCACCGGTTCGAGATCAGCCTGGGCAACTTGGTGAGACCTCATCTCTACAATAAATCAAAAAAGAGCCAGGTGTGATGGTGCGTGCCTATAGTTCCAGCTACTTGGAAGGCCAAGGTGGAAGGATTACCTGAGCCTAGCAGGTCAAGGCTGCGGTAGCTGTGAGAGTGCCACTGCACTCCAGGCTAGGCAACAGAGTGAGACTCCAACTCAAAAAATAAATAAATAAACAAATAAATAAAATAAACCCAGTTAATGAACTGCACATTTTAAAAAGTTACTATATTTTGAAAAAATTAACCCAGTTAAGAACAAATCTTTTTTTTTTCTTTTGAGTTGGAGTCTCACTCAGTCGCCCAGACTAGAGTGCAGTGGCCGCTCCCGGCCACTGCAGCCTCAACCTGCTGGGCTCCGGCGATCCTTCCGTCTCAGCCTTCCAAGTAGCTGGAACTATAGGTGTACGCTACCATGCCCGGCTACATTTTTTGATTTATTGTAGAGATGAGGTCTCACCAAGTTGCCCAGGCGGGTCTTGAACCCACAGGCTCAGGCAATTCACTCCCTGGGCCTCCCAAAGCGCAGGATTACAGGCTGAGCCACCAAGCCCGGCCAAGAACAAATCTTTATTATAAAACTAAGCCTCTTTAAATAAATGGCAGATGTGGCATTTTGGTAAGAAATATATCTCCAGTATAATACTTCACATCTTTCCACAAAAACTTTAGATAACTTTACTGACATTTTATCACCCACAATTAGACTTCAGAATTAAGTTATTAAAATGAATGGGAGTATGACAACTTCTTTTCTAATAATATTTATACAGTTTCAAAAAATGACATGATTGCCTTAAGAAAAATTCAAATACTAATATTTTGAGTCTTCAATTTCAGTCTAGTTACTTTGGACATTTCAACCTGAAAATAACCATTAGGTTAGAAATAAACTCTTAAATTTAGTACAAGCACAAGATATGTTTTTAGTTTATGTTTTCCAAAATGTACATCAGAAAATATTTAGTGTATACATACATAAAAATATTTATTGAAATCTTACGAATTTCTATAAAGTCCTAGGAAGTATAAACACTGGGAATCTTTATTTCTACACCTAGATATGCCATTATGACTATGGAAATGACTACTATATATCACAAAATAATAGGAGCTGTATTTTTATTAGTTATCATTGCCATTAAATCTGGATATAAAAGAGGCACTAAAAGTTGAAAGTCTTGGGTACTAAAATTGAGTCAGAGATGTATGGTCCTTTAACTTTAGGAGAATCAAGTATCGTGCTCCATTATTCATTTCTAACATGACAAAGAATAAATTCTGTGATTATTCCTTAAGACAATAGAGATTCATCTTAAGATGTTCAAGAAGATGTAACAGATTAGCAAAACAGAATTAAGTCTGATTTTTGTGAAAAAAAATTCACTCGAAGTCATTTTAGATTGACAACAATATGGAAAGCTGAATTTAGGGAAAGGTGTCAACAATGTAAGTTAGAAACACTAGTTTGCCAATTAAAAACCAAACAATGCACTGTGTGACTATCAACAAAAGGTTAAAATTTCAACAATCTCAAATGTTCCTGTCAAATGAACCCGGCCACTATGAACCAAAGACTTATTTTCCTTTTGTGTACTCCTGTTCCCTCATTCTTACCGAAGCTTCTATTATGTATTACAGTATTATCTGATTATAAAATAGTTGACACTGTAAGCATCAAACATTTGGGGGGGCAAAGCCATAAAATAACCAAAGCAGAATACCTTGTTCCTACCACTGTATAAACACTTATCTGCAATGAGGCTGGCATTTAAAATTGTACAAACGATCCAGTAAGAATGCTAAGAGAAAACAGTGACATACCTGAAAAGATAGCTTCTTTCAAATATAGTAACATATGGGAGAACTTCCTGATATCATTCACCAACTCCTTGATGTAATCCGGATCAAAAATGGAGTTAGAACTTATGGACTTGAGCCCCATTTCAGAAGCTGTAACATCTGCAGATAGTTGGCCTGATGTCCAAACACGCTTTTTCTTTGTCTTTTTCTGTTTGTAAGCAATCATCCTTTCATTTAACAGTCAGAAAAACTGAAATCCTTAAGGGGACAAGAAACAAAAACAAAAACAAAAAAGAGAGAGAGAGAGAGAAACACAAATACTAAATCAGCCAGGGAAACATTATACTAGGTTTTCACAAATAGCTCTCAGCCCACATGGATATTCTATTTTTAAAATGTTTAAAATAAACAAATACAACACTGTATTATTATTAATGACAGGAGCTTCCATTTATTAAGTGGCAGTAATTTTGACAACTCTGATATGCAAACTACAGTTCTTGTCACAAGCAAGGAACCTAAGATTTAAACGTTAAAAATGTGTCTAAGCTCTCAACTGATAATGAACTGGAACTTAAACCTAGATCTGCCTTGATGCCAAAATCTATGCTCTTAATAAATTCCTCTTAATTCCTAGGATATAATTTTTTTGTAACTGTAAAAGTTGTTCTGAAACATCACTTAGCGAAAAGTCACAATCTCCCTCCAAAATATTACCTTCAAAAATAAAGATAAGTAAAATTTCTAGACACCAAACAGAAACAAATTAATATGAGATGGGCTTTGACAAAAGAAATACCTGTTTTAAAATTCCTCCTCCATCATTTATTGTATAACCTAATCATCTCTTCACTTTGGTATGCTCATTTATAAAACGAGAATAACACCCTGACGATACCTACCCTCAGGAAATTATTTTAAGGATCAAATAAGACTATAGTATATAAGTTTCCAACACATAAGAGAAGTTCAATTAGTTACTCTAATAATGTACACACACACACACACACACACACACACACACACACACACATATCCTGGATTATCAAGTCTTATTAGGAATATTTCTTTGTTGAAAAGTTTTCAGTGTGTTCACTAATCTGAATACACTGATTGGTTGAACAAATTAACGTGATTATCAGAGCATTAGTTTTGATAATTTTAGGATGGTAGAGTAAAAAAGCAATCTTTTGCGATGAGAAAATTTCAGATTTGAATCTTTATTATAATGTTTTCTGGACCTGTGACATGTACAATTTACCTACAGGCTTGTATAAGGATAGAACAAGACACAAGATTAAAGATTTCCTATGTTACAACACCTAATACTGGCATACAATACCTAATACTGGCACACAGTTGGAACTCAAGAAAAATCTCAGTTTTTTTCCTTCTTCATTTAACCTTTCCAGAATTAAAAATCCTAATTGTGTTTGTATCTCTTGAAATAAAAAAAAGGGCTGGGCTCGGTGGCTCAGCCTGCAATTCTGCGCTTTGGGAGGCTGAGGTGAGTGAATTGCCTGAGCCCGAGGGTTCGAGACCTGCCTGGGCAACTTGGCAAGACTTCATCTCTATAATAAATCAAAAATTAGCCGGGCGTGGTAGCACATGCCTGTAGCTCCAGCTACTTGGAAGGCTGAGGTGGAAGGATCGCCGGAGACCAGCAGGTCGAGGCCGTGGTGGCCAGGAGCATGCCACTGCACTCCAGTCTGGGCAACAGAGTGAAACTCCAACTCAAAAAATAAATAAATAAAGGAACTGACCAGAGGAATTAAATTAGTTCACACATTAGCATTCAGTCTATTCTCCCCCTCAAATATTTCATCTTGAATATTTGGATATTTCCAAATAGCAGAATAAAGACTTCTGTGAAATTTATCCTGAAAGGCTATATGTAATATTTGTTTCTAGTAATATGCAAGACATATGATTGCATCATTTAATCTTTCCCATATCCCAGCCAACTCCATACTTTTTTTCCTCCTAATTTAGAATTCTCTATCTACTGCCATCACTCTAGTGAATTAGCATCATTTCTTGTCTAAGCTACTATACTAATTTCCTAATAATCTATCCACATCCATTCTTGTCCTATTCCAAATGCAGTGAACTTTCCAAACATAAATCTTATGTCATTTCTCTGCTCAAACCCTTCTAAAGGTCAAGTGAGAAGCCATCGAGCTCATGAGGCTCAACGGGAGATCTGGCTCTTCCATCTACCTGTGCTGTGTAACCTGAAGAAAATTCCTGGCTCTCAACACTCCACCACACGTCTCCTCATTATTCAGTGCTTGTTTACCACAACTTGCAGCAGGAAATAATCTTACATCAGGAGCCAGTATACATGTTAAGCATGCCGTGTTTGTGTATGGTGTGTGGGTAAGAATCCATCTGTGTTTCATAAAACCGATTCTGGCTAAGGCTCCATATGATATATGCAATTAAAAAAAAATTCTATCCCATTTCATTCTGCAAAATGCTGACTGAAACCCCAAATTGGTTTCATACATGTAATTGTTTGGCTCAGGGTCCTGTCTAAAAGTAGTTCCACTTGCCTAGAATATTCCCTCTCTTTCATTTACTCATTCTGAACCAGCTCAAAAGTTACCTCCTCAAAGAACAACCTTCCTGAACTCCTCTTGTCCCCTCATGACCACTACCACCAAGCTAGAGCTCCTGTGAGGTGCTCTAGAGCATCCTGTACTTTTCATTGTTTCACTGACCACAGTTAAATAGATCAGTTATGTCTTCCCTCCTAGACTACAATCGAGGAGATAACGACTTCATCTGTCACTAACCATGTGTTCTCTGTTCACAGCACTGTTTGGCATGAAGAAAGAACTACTCAAATTTATCTGCTGAATGAATAATGAATTTGCAAAATATACGTTATAAATGTATAAATCTTCAATTAATTTTTATAGAAACAAAAATAGTTAATCTTCATTGTTGCCACTTTTGAAGCAGAAAATATAAATTTTTCAAGAAAAACATCTCTAAAATGGTATCTTTCAAAAAGAAAAGCATATAAAGCTGAGTAAAGATAAAATTGAAGTCAGAGTTGGATATCTATTACTGTTTGTCCTGATTATTAAAAAGGGGGCCCCAAAACTTTTATAATAGCTTTTATTTTTATTTTTTGATTTACTGTAGAGACGAGGTCTCACCAAGTTGCCCAGGCGGGTCTTGAACCTGTGGGCTCAGGCAATCCACTCACCTCAGCCTCCCAAAGTGCTGGAATTACAGGCTAAGCCACCGAGCCCGGCCTCTAATAGCGTTTAAAGTTCATTTATTCAACATCCTTTTGTTAATCTCAAATTGTTTCTCAGAATATAATTTTTACACTTAAACTAGTTTCAACTAACAATTAATTAATCTAACATTAATCCTTAAATGTGTAGCTCATTTCTAAAATGAACCTAGGGCAATTTGAGTACTACGATTATACCTAAGCCTCCCTTTCACTAACAAAAACAAAACAAAAACTCAGGTGCCTTGTTTGGGCAGATCTTTTAAAAATCACTAAGGCGGTCATTAGCCTAACAAATCTTATCACATTTGCAGTTTACTTAATAAAGTCATTCTGTTTAATTCTGACACTGGTAAAGATAGTTACAAAATTAAAGATAAAATAAAACAATTGTCTATTTCAGCAAAAAGAATTTAATTAACTATGTGTCAAAATAGTAACTCAAACTTGTAAAAAGGTGTTTCAAAAATACTTACACATCCCACATCTTTAAAATAAAAAATTGTTTAAAAAACAAGCATTTTTAGACAAGACTAAAAAAATTTGTAAAAATAAAACAAAAAACACACGGCAGGGAGAGGAAAAACTGAAAAGAAGCAGACTCTATCTCTAGTCAGCTTTATGGTGATTAATGTGCTAATTTTGTTTTTTATTCTTTACTACTTTTCATATTTCAAAGTAAAGAAAGAAAACATTACAAAATGTTTAAACAACAAACTTCATCCAAATCTTCATAACTGAACTATGATAATGAGAAAATCTGGACAATCTGTAATTTCTGAGATCATCCACACTACTTTATAAGTGCTAAGATGAATACTCACTAGTTGGTGATAGCATAAAATGCAGTCACTGAGTGCAATTAGCAATTTAATTTAATTAGGTAATAATGCATGAAAGTACTTAGCAGAGTGCCCAGTCAACTTAAAGAGTCAATAACTTAGACGTTATTACTAGCAGTGCTTTGGAAAGGAAACAATTCTAACTTAACTGACTTCGTGGAAACCTGCTAAAAGGCTTCAACTGTGCATGCAGATTGTTGAGCAAAATGTTTGTGAAACTTTAATTCTGGTGCTCTCTAAACCATCAACATTAAAAACATATATTATCCACTTCTCAAAGAATTCCGCAGCAGTAGAAAATTACAGTGAGAAACTACTTTCACAGCATGTTGTAAATTCCAAGTATTATGTGTAGTCGAAGTGTGCACACAAACTTCCTGGTTCCTCAAAACATGGCCTTTCAAGATGTAAGCAGCCTGTGTCAATCAAATGTCCCATGTCCAGCCCCCACCACATACATTAAAGTATCTTCATTTTAGGCACTGGGCTGTCAGAGTGTAAAACTGCTCCAAATACCAGTACATAATGGGTCCCACTTTACCATTTCTTCCAGAGAAAAAAACTTCCAGATATTTCAGAAATCTGCCATTTCAGCACTATTTCTGATTTGGTAAGAATCTATTTAACGATGCTTTAAAAAATTAGAAGAATTAATTCTGAGAATCTTTCATTTTATTTTTGAAAAGCACGCCCCACAAAACCAGAAAAGGGGCCTGTGAGAAAGTTTTATCCACAACATGCAAATGATGTCTACAGGAGAGCCAAAAACCCACCCAGTGCAAACGACCTACCACCACGAGGCCACCAGCCTTGACCCCCAGAATGTCCCGCATTCCAGGTGGGTGGGCTCTCTGGCCAACCAAAAAACCACTGCTTGGAGCACGCTTCCACCCCAGGGTCCAAGGAGAGAGGGAGGACACCACTCCAAGTGAATACAACCCTACCCCAGGGTCCAAGGAGACAGGGACGACACCACTCCCAGGGAGCACGCTTCCACCCCAGGGTCCAAAGAGAGAGGGAGGACATCACTCCCAGAGAGCACGCTTCCACCCCTGAGTCCAAGGAGAGAGGGAGGACACCACTCCCAGGGAGCAGATCCCACCCCAGGGTCCAAGGAGACAGGGGGAATGCCACTGCCCGAGAGCTCGCTCCCACCCCAGGGTCCAACGAGAGGGGGAGGACATCCCTGCCAGAGAGGACACTCCCTCCGAGGGTCCAATGAGACAGGGAGGACACCACTCCCAGGGGCTCCCACTCCAGGGTCCAAGGAGAGAGAGAGTGGACACCACCACCGGTGAGTCCGCTCCCACCCCAGGGTCCAAGGAGACAGGGAGGACGGGGCCACCAAGGCGGGAGCCACCGTGACAACTCGAGTCAAAGCCACAGACAGAGGCCCGGTCGGCGGGCGCCGCAGGAGGGGCTCAGCAGGCCTCCGGCGGGTGGCACCGCACGCACAGGGTCCACGGCTCGCACCACCCCCGGGAGGGCCGGCAGAGATCAGCGGCCGCCGGCTCGTCGCCAGGGCCCCCCAGGAAACGGCTCCCTTCCGCTCACCGTCCGAAAACTTCTGCTCCCGGTTAGAGCCGCCAAACCCCAAACACGCCCACACGGAGCCGGGCCGGACCGCGGGGAC
>NW_007260598.1:962091-973192 GCF_000164805.1 Carlito syrichta
ACCGGCTGGCCCAACGCCTGTCTAGAGGAATGCACTACCTCAGCATCGGCCGGCCCCGCTGCCCGCCCCGGAGGGCGATGTTTTCCACGCGGGCCTGCCTTACTTTCTTCAGCTGCACTAGGCTCACGCAGAATGAGAACAGAAGTCACTAAGAACGCTGCAGGGCCGGAGAGCACCTGCCCGATCCCACTTCTGCCCGTCCACCGCGCACGAGACTGGAGGGGGATGCGGTTCGTGATGGTGCGGAGAGAAGGTTATCACGCAGGAGACACAGGAAAAGGCAGCAGAGCGTGAGCAGTGGGGAGAGGTGGGGTGAGACACAGGAAGGGGAGTAAGTCAAGGCCGGCAAACACGGGCGACAAGCGGGGAGAGACAACGAGGGAAGTAAAGGAGCGAAAGGATTGACTGCTCACATGGAGACAGCGAATCGAGCAGCAGGCCAGAGCCCACGCGAGAGCTCGGAGAGCTGGGAGGTGCAAGGAGAGGAGAGGCGCCTGCAGACAGTGGAAGCCATGCAGGAACAACGGGTGCTACTTGGAAAAATTAAACATGAAAATGCTCAGCTCCTACGTTACTTTAGCTCCACATTGGACTTTTCAGACTCAAACAACCCAAAGACAACAGTACCAAGGACGTGCCACAAATGCTCAGGAAACCTCAAAACCAAACTACCTTCTACAGGCAGTGAAACAAATAAAAAATGCACCAAGGACTCTCACCATGGGAACCAATGATGCCTGATCTGAAGACAAAGGAATCCCCAGGCCAAAAGGGGCTGCAACAGTGCAGCTAGGAGTAAATCCTAAGTAAGGGGTTTGGAAGGAAATTCAAGAAGTCCTTCAAATTCAAACACCCCCTTAAGTCTATCTAAAAATAGATTATTTTGTGCTTATCCACCATTCCCCTTAATAAAGAGGATTCTGTTCCTGATTAAAATGGCAACATACTGACTTCATGAACAAGTTCCTGATGGAGAGAGGGCATGTGGATGGAGGTGGTGGTGTGACAGAAAAAGGAGCACACACACAAGGAGAGAAAAGCATGGAAAGAGAGACAGGTGTGAGGAGAGAGGGAAAGAACCAAGAAGACAGAAAAATGCAGAGACAAGGAAGGCCAGAAAGAGAAAATGAGATGGAGACAGAGATAAGTAAGGTAAGAGAGACAAAAAACAGAGAGAGAGAGAGAGAGACAGACAGACAGACACTCACTACCTACTGGCAAAGAATGCACATGCAAACAGTTCCAAGGAAATGAAGCCAATAGGCCCCTAGGTTGTCACCTGACAAAGATAAACATGAGACCTGAGGCTCCTGGATTACCTGGCTCCACAACTACTTTTCAGACTTAAATATGAGTACATTTTAAAAATTTATGCATTAAGCATTAAACATAACTGTGTCAATACCAAAAGCAGTACTAAAGACACCTAAAAAAAAATCCCCTCAAGCCCCAATGGAGGATGAAGCACCACAGACACTCATGAAACCACTGATGACTCAAAATTAAAGAACATCAATAGGGGAAGAACAAAGGATTCTGAAGGCCAAGGAGGGTGGGCCAGAAACTCTCTGGGAGCGCAAGGGAGCAAAGTCCGCCCCTTGTATCTGTTCTGGGTTATTCTCAATGCCCTCCACACCAGATCCACCTCAAAACCATCCCCAAACAGCCAACCAGTATCCACAGCACCTGACATGCAGGGGGTCAAGGAACATTAGATGGCTAAACAAACTACAAGCAAGGATGTCTGAGGGAAATTCTGAGAAAGAAGTCTCTCAATCTCAACCCTCTTCTTAAATCTTTTACGAAATGCATTACCTGTCATCCTTTGTCCAGAGGATGACATCGGGAAATACCTGTAAAAATGGCAGTTCACTTTTAAGTTAAAAGGGTTATTTTATTCATCCCCCTTGACTTGTATTTTGCTTAACATAATTTCATATCACACAAAATATGCAAAGTACTTTATTGCACTAATGCCTTTCTGCAAGTCCAAAATTCTTGGTTATTTTATATTAAAATTGTAAAGAGTTTTAAAATAAAAGGTAAAACCATCAGCATATCTGTTGTAGAAATCCAATATCTTACATTGTTCAACAAGTTGCAGAAAAACATACAGAAACAACATATAATTGAAAAATAATTACTTAGGTTTTTAACATTTTATATTATTATTATCTCTAGTAGTTTCTTTGTCTCAAAAATTCCTATTTCAATAATACTGCTCTTGAGATCTCTGTGCAGCCTCACCTTATATATTCCTCTTCTTCGTGTGTTATCTTCAAAATGTCTACTGAACAGATTAATAATAATAATTCTATCTGAAATGGCAACATCGTCATTATTGTTAATTTGCTAGGTAGGTGTCTTCATATGCCTGAAGTTGATTCTGTAGTCTAAGTAGCCTACTTTTCATAGCGGAACATTGGTCTAAAAACATTTGATAATACCTGAAGATATTTTTGGCTGTAATAATTGGGGCAGGGGATTCCTCTGACATCTAATGGGTAGAAGCCAGGGATGCTGCTAAACATCCCATGTGCACTGGAGAGCCCTCACTCCCAACAAAGAATTATCCAGCCCAAAAGGTCAACAGTGCCAAGGTCTAAACACCCTATTCTAGATTCAACCACCATGTTATAAGTAATAAGACAGAGGAACATGTTAAATTATATCACAGGATGCACCCAGCAAAAAATCTAGACTGTGGGTCATTTTACAGGATAAACCACATGATTTCTTCAAATAAACTGAAAAAAAAAAAGATGGAAAAAAAAAAATCTCAAGATTTAAAAAATCCTTAAGAGATATATCAAGAACAGGAATAAGATTAGACTTCCTCTTCCACTACAGTAAACTAGAAAACTAAACAAAAAACATACAGTTTTCAGATACTTTACACACAGCACAATACTGTGATCTCAAAGAGATAGAATCACATACAAATTAGGTGAGCCCTATAATCACCTATCTTTCTGCCTGAAAGTACATTCTAGACCACGACATAAGATGGGAGAAGTCAAGCAGAGCCTGGCACTCTTGCTAAGTTGAAGAGACAGGGATCATGGTCCCAGGAGAGTAGGGGAGCAAGTATCTGTAGGAGTGCCAGAAAGAAGGTAAAAAGAGAAAGAGCTTGAGAAATGTGCATAGGGAATTCCTTAATTCTCTTGCTGAATGCTAAGAAGCACATGTGCAGGGCAAAACTCCACTAGGGAGCTAAACAATTCCCAGATTTCCCAAAGAGCTGGGAGACTTCAGAGCTCATCAGCCAGAGTAGAGAGTCCTGCTGAATCCCCGAGGGGAGATCCCAAAAGGGACTACTTCCTAGTACATCTAACTTAGCCCTAATGAAAACCGTATTCTAGATTCACCAAACAAAGCTTTGAAACAAGCACATTTTGAATCTTTTTAAAAAAGATGTTTAAAACAAAAGCAATAATAATATGTTGTGGCATTTATGACATACACAGAAGCAAAATGTATGAAAATGTAAAGGAGGAGGGAAATGAAAGTATACAGTAAGGTTCTTGCATTATAGGTGAAATAATATTGTCTGAAAGTATACTATAAGTCAAAGATGTAAATTAAAATCTCAAGATAAACAGTTAATAAGTCAATAGTGGACATAAATGTCAAAAACAATCCAAAAGAAGGCAGAATAAGAAGAAAAAGAAACTAAAAACAGCTGGGACAAATAAAAAACAAACAGCAAGGAAACAGACTTAAACTCAACCATATCAATAATATCAATATAAATACTGTAAACACGCCTATAAAAAGACAGAGATTCTCTGATTGAATAAAAAAGTAAGATTCAATTATATGAGATACAAAGACAGAAATATTGAATGTAAAACTACAGAAAAAGAAACACCATGCAAACACAAACCATAAGAAAGCTGAAGTGGCTCTATTATACAGGTATCAGACAAGGAATTTTACCAAGGATAAAGTACAACATTTCATTATGATAAATGAGTCACTTCAGCATAAAGATAATAATCCTAAAAGTATATGCATTAAAACATAGAGGATCAGAATATATGAAGCAAAAACTCATAGAAATGTAAGGGAAGCCAGGCTCAGTGGCTCAGCCTGTAATCCCAGCACTTTGGGAGGCTGAGGCGAGTGGACTGCCTGAGCCCGCGGGTTCGAGACCCGCCCAGGCAACTTGGCGAGACCTCGTCTCTACAATAAACCAAAAACTAGCTGGGCGTGGTAGTGCACGCCTATAGTTCCGGTGGCTTGGAAGGCTGAGGCGGAAGGATCGCCAGAGCCCAGCAGGTCGAGGCTGCGGTGGCCGGGAGCGTGCCACTGCACTCCAGTCTGGGCAAGAGTGAGACTCCAACTCAAAAAAAAAAGAAAAGAAATGTAAGGGAAAACAAGCAAACCCCCAATAATTGTTAGGATTTCCACAATCTTCTCTCAGTAACTGACAGCTCAAATAACAGAAAATCATTAAGGAGACAGAGACTTGAACAACACTATCAATCAACTTGACCTGATAGATATTTACAGAAGATTCCACCCAACAACAGCAGAAAATATATTCTTTTCAAATACATATGGTATATTCATTAAGATCAATCATATGTGAGACCATAAAACAAGTCCTAATAAACTTAAGAGGACTGAAATCATGCAGTTTATGTTATCTGACCCAAATAAAATTTAATTTAAAATTAATAACAGAAAGATAACCGGAAATCCCCAAATATTTGCAAATTATAAGACATACCTTTAACATAAGTCATGGGTCAAATTTCCACAAGGGAAATTGTAATATATTTTAAACTGAATGAAAACAAAAAGACATTTCAAAACATGGAGATTACCTAAATAAAAGTCATGGTCAGAGAAATATACGGTTTTAGATGCTTTATTTTTAAAAAAAGGAAGGGTCTAAAATCAATGATTCCAGTTTCCACTTGAAAAGAGAAAAAAATAGAGCATATACATAAAATTTTTAAAGAAGAAGCTAGAAAACAAAAAGCAAATTAAAGCCAAAGTAAAAGGAAGGAAATACATAATTATAAGAACAGAAATCAGTAATATAAAAAGAACAAAAGATAAAAATCAACATAACCAAGAGTTGGTTCTTTGGGGAAAAAGTCAATGAAATTGATATATATTTGGCTAGACTGATCGAGAAATAAAGAGAGAAAACAGAAATTACTAATATGAATGAGAGAAGGGACATCAGTACAGACTCTATAGATATTAAAAGACTACAAGGAAATGTTAAAAGCAACTTTATGGCAGTAAGTTTAACTACTCAGATGAAATAGAAAAATTCCTTGAGAGACACAAATGACTAAATCTGACAAAAGAAATAAAAACTCTGAATAGCCCTATACATGTTAATCAAATTCAGGCCAAACATGCTGGCTTGCACCTGTAATCCTAGCACTTTGGGAGGTGGAGGCAGAATTGCTTGAGGCTAGGAGTCCAAGATTAGCCTGAGCAACACAGCAAGACCCCACTCAGTCTCTATTAAAAAGGTTTAAAAAAATAAGTTGGGCATGGTGGCATGCACCTGTAGTCCCAGCTTCTCAGGAGGCTAAAACAGGAATATTGCTTGAGCACAGGAGTCCAAGATTATAGTGAGCCATGATGGCACCACAGCACTTCAGCCTGGGCAACAGAGCAAGACCTTGTCTCTATAAAATTAAAAAAAAAAATTTAAAGAAGTGAATTCATAATTTAGACTTCCCCCCAAAATCCCTGCAAATCTAAATAGACTTCACTGATAAAATCTATTGAAGCAGATAAAATAATCCTACACAAACTCAGTTGGAGGAGACAAGAACACTTCCTAACTCATTCTATGAGGCAGGTATTACCCTAATTCCAAAACCAGACAAATAGACACAAAACTACAAAACAAATTCCTTAACACAGTATTAGCAAGTCAAATCCAACTATATAAATATAGTATCACACCCAAATCCAAATATATATATCACACCCAAGAAGGGTCTATCCCAGGAATGTAAGCTTAGTTTAATCTTCACTGGAGAAAAACCACGTGACCATCTCCAGAAATGCAGAAGAACATCTGATAAAATTCTGTGCCCGTTTATGATAAAAAACAACCAGCAAAGTAGGTATATTAGAGAATTTCCTCAACCTGATAAAAGGCATCTACAAAAAACCTACAGCTACCATAGTTAGTGGCAAAAGACAATGTTTTCTCCTTAAGATCAGGATCTATATTGTTACTGACGGTCTTAGCCAATACAGTAAGATCAGGATCTATATTGTTACTGACGGTCTTAGCCAGTACAGTAAGACAAGAGAAAGAAATAAAATGCATTCAGATTGAAAAAGAAGAAGTAAAACACTTTACTCAGAGATGACATATTTGTGTACCTTAAAAAAATCCTGAGAAACCTATAAATAAGCTACTACATCTAATAAATATGGCAAGGTCACAGAATACTAAGTCAATATACTAGGATCAATTTTATTTCTATATATTAGCAACAAACAATTGAACAAAATTTTTTGAAACATCTGCTCTTTGAAAGACAGTGTTAAGAAATAGAAAGCAAGTCATGAATTGGATGAAAATATCTGACAAAGAAATTGCAACCAAATTGTATCAAGAACTCTTACAATTCAATAAGAAAACAAATAACCCAATAAAATAATGAGTAGGGAAGTGAACGTACACTCCACAAAAGAAGATACACAACTGAGCAATAAACACATGAAAGAGTGCTCAGCATCATTAGCATCAGGGAAATGCAAGTTTAAACTAAAGTGAGATACCACTAAATAGCCACAAGAAGGTATACTAGACTGAAATACTAAATGGTGGCGAGGATGTAGAGCACCTAGAACTATATATATACATGCTTCTACACTAGGTATACAACCATTATAGTAAACAGCTTGGCAGTTTCTTATACAGATAAACATATATTTGACATAAAGTTCAGAGAATCTACATTCCTATGTATCCCAAAGAAATAAAAACATACATCCACCCCCAAACTTGTACACAAATGTTCATAGCAATTTTTTTAATGATAGTCAAAAATTGGAAATAACCCAACAGATAAATGGAATGCTATCTAACATTACATATCCATGATCTAGCAAAAAACATGGAGGAATCTCAAAAGCATTATGGTAAATGAAAGAAACAAGGCCAAAGTCTAGAGACAGGGTGGTGGTATAGGTGTGGAAAGAATTTCAGATAAGCAAGAAGGAACATTTTGGAGTGATGAAAACGTATATATTTGTCAAAACTTTTAGGAGTGATGAAAATGAATACCTTTGTCAAACCTCATTCAAAGTGCATACTCAGAAAAAGTACACTTTACTATATGTAAATTATAAATAAATTATATGTGTATGTCTGCGTATGTATGTATCATATTGGTTACAATACGTGGACTTTATCTGTACCCGAATTTAAGCAAACTGTATAAAAAAAAATATATGACCTACAATTCAAATTTATTAAATACTGTCTAATGAGCCGGGCTTGGTGGCTCAGCCTGTAATCCAGCGCCTTTGGGAGGCTGAGGTGAGTGGATTGCCTGAGCCCGCGTGTTCGAGACCCGCCTGGGTAACTTGGCACGACTTCATCTCTACAATAAATCAAAAATTAGCCGGACGTGGTAACACGCGCCTGTAGTTTCAGCTACTTGGAAGGCTGAGGCGGAAGGATCACGGGAGCCCGGCAGGTCGAGGCTGCGGTGGCCGGGAGCGGCCGCTGCACTCCAGTCTGGGCGACAGAGTGAGACTCCAACTCAAAAAAAAAAAAAATACTGACTAATGGATAATAATATGCAGGATGCAGGATAGAGTGAGGTGGCAATATAGATGAAAAGATTGGTCATGAGTTGTTCATTTTTAAAAATTGGGATTGGATATATGGGGGTTTGTTACACTATTCTGTCTACTTTCATATATTTGAAATTTCCCGTAAAAAAGAAATTATTTTGTCTGTTTAAAGAAGAGTTCATCCGTCATGTCTACACTGAGCTACCTCAAGACTGTCCCCATCAGACTCACTCTTCCTCACCCTGGCCCCTCCCATTTGTAACTAGCAAGGCACACATGCAATATGTGACTCATGACTGACCCAATCCAATTCTCCCTGAATCCTTTGGAAATCTAAAGCACTAAGCACAAACTGACATCACGCTGGTGCTCAATGAATATCAGATAAATTATACTTGAAATTACATTAGTTCCATCTGGACAGTCTCCCCCTTTCCCTAATATTAAACATCTCCCACCTTTTCTATCTTCTTTCTTAGAAGGTATCTGACAAAGACTGGAACATTTTTTAAGTAAAAGAAAAATTCTTCTCTAGAGAGGCAGCATCATCCAATGTCTGCTCTCTGAAAGATGTGGCATGATTTGACTATCGCAGTAATAATGAAGACAAATAATAAAGCACAACCCCCCCCCCAAAGATTCCTGTGTTAGGAGCCCATCGGGCTCTAACCTTCCTTTTAAACTTCCTTGTGTGTGTGTTGTGGCTCATCACCATGTTGGAGATGAGTGGGAAATTGAACACAAACAAAATAGTCTTCAAAACTTCAAAGCAGAAACATGAATACTGGATCAGTGACATACTGATATAGGCTGAGCATCCCAAATCTGAAAATCGGAAACACTCCAAAATATGAAGCTTTTTGAGCACCAACATGATGCTCAAAGGAAATGCTTATTGGAGCATTTGTGATTTCGGATTTTCAGATTTGAGGTGCTCAACTGATAATAAAACAGGTGAGATTTGAGTAAGAACTTGGAAGAGGTGAGGAAGTTAGCCAGGTGAACATCTGAGGGAAAGGCAGACCAAGTATAGACTAAGAGCAAACATCTAGTGCATATATCCCCAAATTCAAAACCAAATCCCAAATACTTCTGGTCCTAAGGATTTTAGAGAAGGGATACTCAGCCTGTACGCACTGGAGACAATCGACACTTCTGCCCTCATGCCTTCTATGCTCACAAAATACTTCTTCCAAGAAGTCTTTTCACTTCCTCCACTAAAAATAAATCATCCCTCTACTTTCCCATATTATGCTCAACATACTTCTCCTGGGGAGCCCACGATGTTACGCCTTGGGTCCTACTTCTTCAGCATTGTCTATTGCTACCCAAATGGAGCAGAATGGGATCAGGCTAAATTTTCTGAGTGAATGCTAAATGATTCACAGTGGTACAGGAATGAAAACTCTTCCAAAGCCGGGCTCGGTGGCTCAGTCTGTAATCCTGCGCCTTTGAGAGACTGAGGTGAGTGGATTGCCTGAGCCTGCAGGTTTGAGACCCGCCTGGGCAAACTTGGCAAGACCTCATCTCTACAATAAATCAAAAATTAGCCGGGCGTGGTAGCGCGCGCCTGTAGTTCCAGCTACTTGGAAGGCTGAGGCGGAAGGATCGCAGGAGCCCAGCAGGTCGAGGCTGCGGTGGCCGGGAGCGGCCACTGCACTCCAGTCTGGGCGACAGAGTGAGACTCCAACTCAAAAAAAAAAATAGAAAACTCTTCCAGGGTGCCTTCTGGACATGCATTTTGTTCAACGAGACTAGGGCTTTTACAGTTGGGAAAGTGAAGGTGCTAATAACTTAGGGAGGTGGGAAGCAGTAATGACCACCACCATACATTCCCTAAATGGTGTTTTCTTTATCTCAGCCAAAGTTCTATTTCCTGTCAATGTGAGGGACTGAAACATTTTCTCCTGGGACTTATTTTCTTCATATTCACTCTTTTATCATCATCATTATTGTTGTTGTTATCATTAATTTTTTAGGGGCTGTCTCACTACATTGCGGTTTCAAACTCCTGACCTCAAGTGATCCTCCCCCCTCAGCCTCCAGAGAAGCTGAGATTACAGGCATACACCACTGTGCCATCTCAAGTTCCCTCTTAAACTCTTCTCAGAATCATAAGAGCTGTATGTACCATAAAGCTAATGAAGCTGAATGTCAGAGTTCCTCATGAGCACAGTTCCCACAAGAAGGAAGCATTTCTAAGTAGGCATTTCTGGCAAACTGCCTAAAGAAATCACTGAAGGGACCTAATCTCCAAGACTTCCATAATTTGTGGTGAATTCTTTCTTCATTCTAAAAATTCACTTTCATACATAACTTTGAGTCCTTTTTCTTGAAGAGGGAACCCCCTCTTTCAAACTGAATGAGGAAGAGAAGCTATTACCAAAAAAACAAGAAAAGAAAAAGGCAAACATAAAAGAAAAAACTCCTTGGCTGTCCGGCTCCACCAGGTCTTGGAATTTTCACAAAACATCTAACATCCCTCCCCCACAAAGTTCCACCTTCAGAAAACAGAGGGTATCAAAGACCCAAAACCACAATGTGAAGCCCCATCTTGGTCTCTAAAGTGGTGAAAAGGTAAGATAAACCCCGGACTGTCAGAGGGGCTCAAAGACAAGGAGAGTCCCCGGCCACTCTGTTTTCCGCCAAAGCAAGGCCTTCCCTGGACACCTGGTTTCTGTCCCAGACAGAGTTCTGGGACATCTGGAGAAACAGGCTCACAGGGACACGGGCTCTTCGTAGCTGCCATCTCCCAGCTTGTCAATTCCCATTTTGCAGAGCACGCTGCTTGCCCTAGGGCCACGGCTGGGACAAGGTGGCTGTGGGGGGAGGAAGAGAGGGGACAATAATAACGTGGGGGAGGGGGAGAGGGAAGGGGCAGCAGTGGAGTGGGAAGGGGCGACAGAGGCGCACCAGAGGGGACACGTGGAAAGAATGCGGAGGAGGGGGTTTTGCAGCTTTAGGTCCTCCTCCCCTACAGTAATAAGCAGCCAAGGCCTGGGTGAAGTATGACAAGAAAAAGTAAACATGCACACGAGACGTCTGTTGTCTCGCTCAGCCTTGTATTGGGCAGGCTGAAATTTCTGAAAACGTCACCGGATTTCCAAAAAAGAACGCCAGTTAGGAAGAAGAACTTCGACCGGCGAAGGAGGCCAGTGGGGGAAGGGTGAGGAGCCCCGAATTCCGCACCGAGGCGGCGGACGCGGCGATCGGACGAGCCGGAGGCTGCCAACGCTCGGGGGACCTGAAGGGCGGGAGCAAGTCCATCGCCCGGAGAGGCGCCCACGGGGCTCCTGCACAGCCGCGC
>NW_007260598.1:973633-988951 GCF_000164805.1 Carlito syrichta
CCATTGGCTCGCGCTGCCGGGGGCGGGGCCCGGCAGCAGGTGGGGCGGCTACCCGCGGCTGGGGTCCCGGACTGACACTGTCCCCAGCGTCGCGGGCTGCGTCGGCCGTCGCTGCGGCTGGCCGCTGGCGGAGGGCCGTAGGGAAAAGTCGCCTTTTGCCCGCTCCGGCAAGAAGCAGGTCCTCTGTCCTTGTTTAATTGGACATTTCTCCAATTAAACACTTGGAAGCGTGGCCGAGGGAAGAGCTCCTGTCCACTATGCACCCTTGCAGGGCTGGGCACACTTGGAATTCCTTACAGTGAAGACTCAGGTCTCCAACTTGTTTTGTCAGCCTTCTTCTCCCATTCTCCATCTCCCTTTCAAAACAAAAACACATTTTGTCCTTAACTTTAAAGCTGCCCCCACGCTTTTCTGTCTTTAACCGATTGTCACTTTCAGCAAACTAAATTACTCGAACCGTCTACTCTTGTGCACAGCACCTGGCACGTAGGAGGTACTCGGTCAGTGCTAGTTGACTTCATGTCATTAGACCATCTGCTTCTTACCATTAAATGCCCCTTGAGTAATGGGACTTATCAACAGGGTGGGGGAAGGAACAACCAAGATTAAGGCACTTATCTAGATGCTGGATCACACATCACAGATGGGCAGAAAGCACAGCGTTTATATTGAAGAGTATATATCTGTAACACTTAACTATACCAAGAATACCCTTCCTGTCGTCTGTGCTTACATATATGGGCACCCAATGAATATCTGATAAATGAGTAAAATTTTAGGGAAGGAATTTGGAAAAGTCTCTTAACCACATCCTCCCTTTAAATCTTTTTCAAAATATAGTAAACATTTGCCATATTCTTTACTCTTCTTCATTAGTAATAGGGAATATGATGTTCAAAAACATCCTCAAAGGAAATGGTGGTTTATTTTTTACAATAAACAAATACAAATATTAACTGAGAAAGAATGAACATCAAAAATATGCTATCTGGGACAGGTGCTGTGTTTAGCAAAGAAACAGAGAAATAAAGGCCAATACCTCCATCAAATTATCTAACAGTGTCCCAGCACATGCCCCAAGTCATTCTTATAAGCAAACTTGGTTTTTTGGGTTTTTTTTTAGTTGGAGTCTCACTCAGTCGCCCAGGCTGGAATGCAATGGCACGCTCACAGACACCCCAGCATCGACCTGCTGGACTCAGGTGATCCTTCTGCCTCATCCTTCCAAGCAACTGGAACTGCAGGTACACACTACCACAACCAGCTGATTTTTTTTTTTTTTTATTACAGAGATGAGGTCTTACCAAGTTGCCAGGCTGGTCTTGAACTCGTGGACTTGAGCAATCCTCTTACCTCGGCCTCCCAAAGTGCTGGGATTACAGGCATGAGCCATCACACCTGGCCATAAGCTTGTTTTTTTTACCAGTAAACATTTCTTGGTTAAAGTGGCTCATGATCATAGCTTTGGAGTACAAGAAATAACAGACACAGAAACAAGAAATCAGAAGTATAACTGGATAGTGGACTAATAGTGAAACATATATGACAGATGATATGGCAATGCTGTTTTATCAATACAGTATATATTAACATATCCATTCTACCTGTTGCAGTGTTCTTCATTCCTTCCATGACTGAGAATAGTATCTCTGCCTTCCTGTTCTCCCCACTGAAAATCAAACATCCTATTTGACATCATATGGTACATAGGATGCTATTCTTGTAGTACTTGTGGTTTGGGTGCCATGTTTATTTGGGAGTATTTACACTAATTAGATTTAAAGTACTACCATACGACATTACCTAGGTCTGTGTCTGATCCAGAATGAGACTCCACTGAGTATTTTCTGGAGGAATGTTAATGAATAATCAGTAGGTCTAGGAATTAAAACTCTTCCTGGGAGAACTTTTTAAAATCATAAGCTGTGCTCAACTTGGTCATATCTAGTACAACCAGATTCAATGGTCACAGAAACCTCATGCCTAAAGCAAAGCCTTCCCCAGATATCCTGTGCCCTGAGGTAAAGGTGCTGATCATAATGGTGCATGTTCCATGTGGGTGGTGGGCTGGGAGTCCAGACCCAAAGGGGACCACAGCGGACAGGTGCTTTTCCCTCAGCCACGCCTCCATGACAATCTCTTTAAGAGGGTCCAATAATGTGCACCATGCCTATCTTATTTCTACTCATTCCATAAATAGCTGAGTACCTCCAGTGTACCAGGAATCGTTCTAAGCATGGGGAAAATATTAAGGAACTTTCAATCCACTCTCAGATCCTCCTCCACTATGATGAATGCCTGGGAGAGGTTAATGGCAACTGGTAGGGGTGGTCCGAAGGCAGCCACCTCCCTGAACTGCTGCTGTCCTTGACCTCATGGCTGGGGTATTTAGAAAGGACAGCTCAGAGCCTGACAGGCCACAATGAGTACAAAGGCTCCAGATTCCAAAGTGGACAAAACTCACCGAGCAGGTTATTAATCTTGATTCCGTGATGGTTGTAATTGAGAAACAAGGAATCAATTCAGACCACATGCGGGAAATGAATGTGAAAGATATTGCAAACATCTAAGAATTCTGTGTTGTCATGAGGAGAGGAAACTGAGTGAGATTGACAAAAATAAAGAAAAACTTGAGTGTGTGACTATGATATCATACTAATTTTATGTCTAGATTAAAGTATTACATTTCAAACCCCAATTTTATATGTTTTTTAAACTTTCTTGTAAGACTTTTGTTGGCATAAGCCTCTGCGCTGGAGTCACCACATGCCACAACCCTACCTAATGTTCTCAAGACATGTGTAAGAAAACTTCCCTAGTAATTAATGGTCAGTGCAAAAAATATTAGGCTTGAAAACTGCAACTATTGATACTGCTTTGAATAAAGAGATGATAATGATAATAAAGAGATGATCATGACGATAGTAATAACTAGCCATCCAGATTTTACACTATTTTACTTATACTTTATATTTAGTAAATTACTTAGTCCTCACAACAACCCTGTGAGGTACTAATATCATACCCATTTTGCAAATGAAACACCTGAGGCACCGAACAGAGGAAGTTCAATAAAGAATCTCTGCTGGACTTTATAAAAACTGATGTTAGCATGAAGGTAAATTTGACCATATTTTCTTAGAATAAGATAGTAGGGAATCAATCACGCCTCTTATTCTACGTCTGCCACTCTGTCCTGTTTGCTCTACCCCACGTCCCTCTCACCTTAGGGCTTTTGCCTTGGCTGTTTCCTCTGCCTGGAATGGGCTTCTCCCACATATCCACATGCTTTATTCCTCGCCCCCTCTGGTCTTCCTTCAAATGGTCCATGTCGTCGATGTGTGCTTGACCACAGAAAACAGCATTCCCCCTGTTGATGCACCCTATCTTCTTTACTCAGCTCTAATTTTTGCCATAGTGCTTATCCCTCTGCTGACTTGATGTGGAGTTACTGGTGTGTTTACATATTTTTTATTTCCCCTTACTCAAGTGGGAATGTCAATTCCATGAAAGGGACTCTGCCTGCTTTGTTCACTACTGCATCTCCACCCCTGGAAAAAGACTTGGAATTAACCAATAAACACAACGATTGAAGAAAATCACAGTACATATGCTTAGACACTAGGTTTATCTCATGAAAAGATTAGTTTGTTAATATTTTGTAAGTTTTAATCAGATAAGAGAACCATATTGCTTTGTTTGACCGTGATTTTACTTTAGCTGCTTGTAACCAACATACTAACACATGCCAAGCTTAATTACTTCACCAAATCTTTATCTGAAAGAGACATAAATAACCCTAGAGTCTTGAATTATATACTCCCTTCTTTAAAGTGAAGGGTGACCATTTCCTTCTATTGTTTTTTTTCATCTATTCCACCAAATGCAGAATAGATAAGAAAAGAAATATAGCTACCCTTAACCTGTGTATTCTAGTCTATAATCTTTACAAAATCCCTGTAAGATGGTAAAAAGAGACTTTTTTCCCAAGAGACTTTCATAATTTTCAGAATCATAGGATTGTCAGAGCTTACCATTTCCTTATTTTATAATTAAGGCCCAGCCAGCTCTTCTAAGTATTGTCGTTAATCATTGCTCTAACTAGATTGGAACCAAGACCAGTGCTCTTTCTACACTACTGATAGAGTAAGGTTTTAAAATCTCTGTAAGCCTATTAAAATTAGATCAGAGCACCTCACCTGAATCATTCTTAATTTAATGAGTAAATATTTAAGCTGTACTAACATGTTTAAGTAGGAAGTTTGTTCTACACATTTTCTCCTATTATGTTGGAGATCTGACTTATGATTGCTAAAAAAATAATGGCCCTAAAATATAGATGCTGCCGGGCTTGGCGGCTCAGCTTGTAATCCCGCGCTTTGGGAGGCTAAGGTGGATTGCCTGAGCCTGCGGGTTCGAGACCTGCCTGGGCAACTTGGCAAGACCTCATCTCTACAATAAATCAAAAAATTAGCTGGGTGTGGTAGTGCACGCCTGTAGTTCCAGCTCCTTGGAAGGCTGAGGGGGAAGGTTCACCAGAGCCCAACAGGTCGAGGCTGCGGTGGCTGGGAGCGTGCCACTGCACTCCAGTCTGGGCGACAGAGTAAGACTCCAACTCAAAAAATAAAATAAAATAAAGATGCTTAACATAGAACCAGTGAGAAGCTTGGTTTGCTCTTGCAGTGGAAAGCTGTCCTGCAGCTTTCGGGAACACATACACAAACATACATTAAGGCCTTTCTCTTAGGGAGAAGGTTGACTTGCTTTAGGAAGGAGCAGAGCCCAGTGGAAGCATTACTAATCTCTTGCTTTATCTACTCGCTGAACAAATATTGCTGAACTCTCTGAGAAACAATGCTACGACTAGTGACTTTAATGAGTGTTTATCTTTCTAACTCCGTATTTATATAGGGGTGGCTGCCTGTGGCATGCTTGCCAGAGAATTGGGAAGTGATTGCTTGTAAAAGTTGAAAAATATTTGATTTAGAAACTGTTTTTAAGTTCATTCAAGAGGATATAATATTGTATAGTATCAGGAGAACTAGTATTATCCAGTCATTTAGATATCTATATTTAAATGATTGTATTCTGAAATTATCTCAATGACTAACAATACGAGGCTTAAATTTGAGAATGAAAATACAGGAAAAAAACATACTATGAGTTATTACTCCTAAAGAATTTGTGTCTAGAAATATCTATAGATACTTTATTTCAAAGACCTTCAAAAATATTGATTAAACAAGGTATAGTGGTTCATGCCTGTAATCCCAGCTACTTAGAAGACTGAGGTGGGGAGGATTACTTGAGCCCAGAAGTGAGCTATGATTATGTTACTGCACTCCAGCCCAGACATAAATATAGTCAACCTTCTGCCTAAGAGAAAGGCCTTAATGTGTGTTTGTGTGTGTGTTCCCGAATGCCGCAGGACAGCTTTCCACTGCAAGAGCAAACCAAACTCCTCACTGGTTTCATGCTAAGCATCTATTTTTTAGGGCCATTATTTTTTTAGTAATCATAAGTCAGACCTCCAAAATACTAGGAGAAAATGTGTAGAACAAATTTCCTCCTTAAACACGTCAGTACAACTTAAATATTTACTCATTAAATTAAGAAGTATTCAGGTGGGTATATAGGTATATATCTAACACAAGTTTAAAGAAAATATATATGCCCAGACACTAGATTATTTTATGAAAAGATTAGTTAACATTTTACAAGTTTTAATCAGATTAAGAAGACTATATTGCTTTGTTTGACCGTGATTTTACTTTAGCTGCTTGTAACCAACATACTAACACATGCCAAGTTTAATTACTTCACCAAATCTTGATCTGAAAGAGCCATTAATAACTCTAGAATCTTAAACTATATCTATATATCTATCTATATAATAGAGAGAGAGAGAGAGCCATGATGAATTGACATCCTTTACCTTATTCTGCTTGATGACATATTCAGCTTAGAATGCTCATCGGTGTAATTAAATTTTGTCTGGAAGCTGCAGGGTACTAGAATATATGAGGTCACAGACATAACCATGTATCCTACTAGCCAAAAAACTGAT
Source organism: Carlito syrichta (assembly GCF_000164805.1). NCBI lineage: Eukaryota > Metazoa > Chordata > Mammalia > Primates > Tarsiidae > Carlito > Carlito syrichta. The sequence continues at coordinate 979,701 of NW_007260598.1, forward strand.
GAAACACCTGTTACTTAATATCACTGAAACTATCAGCTTAGCATATTTAGGGCGGAGATGGAATGGCAAATAAGCATCAGACATTAGTTGCCTTGCTCAGGAGTTGCCTGAATTGGGCTGCAAGATAGAGGCTGCTTTAGATCTTTCCTGTGAGTACATGAAGACAATGCTGCTTGACAATCCAGCTTCTAGTAATTTTCTTCTGAGTAATGATGGAGAACCAAAAAGAAGGAAAAAAGAGCTTCGTTCAGGAAAAAATACTAAAAGATAAAACATACCTATGGAGAAACTAGAATCTAAGGAAATAAGTAAGCCTGTAGACAAGAGGTTTGATCTAGGCCTTGGAGTTGCTTGGTGACTCAGGAAGTGGAAGCATAGGATGTGAATTTTAGAAGAACCCTCTGAACATATTTCACAGAGAACTGGTATTTTAATTTATACAAGCTTTTTGGAACACCAGCAAGTCAGTGAAATGGAGCAATGTTGTCTTCATGAATCAGTATGTAAAGTGCTATGAAACTTGAAAGGACTAGGAGGTTTTGGCAGTGGGAGCAGGGCAGGATCGTGGAGAGAAGGAAAAGATAAAGGAGCCAGAGATCATAGCAGAGGTGAAATTTCTTGAGAACAAAGTAGACCACTGATTTCTCTGACAATGTGTCATGAGTTGAATTGTGCCTCATGCCCCTAAATTCATGCACTGAAGTCCTAAAATCTGGTACCTCAAAATGTGACTGTATTTGGAGATAGGGCCAAGGGGTACTCAAGTTAAAATGAGGTCATTAGTGTGGCCTCTAATCCAATAATTAATGTCGTTATAAGAAGGAGAGATTAGGACACAGACACACACAGAGGAAAGACTATGTGAAGACACAGGGAGAGATGGCCATCTATCTACAAGCTGAGAGAGGCCTCAGAAGAAACCAATCCTACTGACAGCTTGATCTCAGACTTCTAGCCTCCAGACTTCTGGGCATCTTCAACTTCTGTTTAAGTCACCCAGTCTAAGGTACTATGTTATGACAGTCCTAGCAAACTAATACATAAAGCAACATAATATAAATCCTAGGAATTAAATAATAACAGGATTGATGGGTCCTAGTTAGACCCAAGACCACTTCCTTCCCTATTACAGAAATATTAAGTCTAACTAAATATAATGGATATTGCCATTATCCAGCTCTTTAAGTGGGGCATTTCTTCTTCCTAATATTCACAAGTCACAATGAGTCAATATCACTCCTACTCTGGGGTGTGGCCCAGGATACAACATCACATCCATTGTAATATTGTCATTAAAATGAGAAGGCAGGATGTTTACAAGCCTGGTGTTCTGTAAGTAAAGAATTTTCAGAGGGAGGAGGTTGATGAGTTTCTGCTCAGGGTTGAAGGGAGGCCCTGGTCTCTTCATTTGTATACAACAGAGGAAGATTTAGTTTTAATGCCAATATTGCTACTACTGCCATTGGTATTGGTGGCTAGTTAATAATAGTAATTTCATCACCATGCTTGGTTCATAATATAAGCTCTACAAGCATTAATTTACTTTTCTATTCTTTTTGGTTCTAGCACTTCACAGTGTACAACGCTCTGTCACATACATTATTGCAATGAATCCTCAAAAAAAGTCTGTGAAATAAGAATTATTGTAATCAGTCTAGGTGCGGTGGCTCAAGCCTGTAATCCCAGCACTTTGGAAGGTCGAGGCAAGAGGATTGCCTGAGCCCAGGGATTCAAGACCAGCCTGGACAACTAGACGAGACCTTGTCTGTACAGTATATCGAAAAAATTAGCCAGGCATGGTAGCACACACCTGTAGTTCCAGCTACTTGGAAGACTGAGGCGGAAGGATCACCTGAGCCCAGCAAGTCAACACTGAGGTGACCGTGAGCATGCCACTGCACTCCAGCCTGGGCAACAGAGTGAAACTCTTGACTAAAAAAAAAAAAAATTATTATAATCATCCTTATTCAGCTGATAAGAAAACTGTATCTCAAAGACAGTGAGTTGTTTACTCAAAATTATACATGTTGTTAACAGAGATTGAGCTCAAACCAAGGTCACCTGTCTCCGTAAGGAAACTCTTTCCAATATATCCACCAGCTCTACTTAATTATATCTCACCGGTAAGTGTGTCAAATAACACACTTTAATCAAGGAGTGACACCTACTGTATTTATCAAATATTCTTGATAATAAAGAGCTTTGATATTTATTATGAAGATCATGCCTACCCTGCTAATATGACATGAATAAACATTTCACACGTGCAAATGGGCAGAGGAGAATGCCCCCAGAATCCCTTCCTCTACTGACATTGGGTCAGAATTTCTAGAGTGAGTGCTTAGAAGATACTTTCTCTTACATAAATACAGAGTTCTAATTTAACCCAATACCCAGAAATAGATTTAACACTGCTAATCTTTATATACTGTTTGTATTATTTTTTATTTTACTTTGAGTATGTATGTGTGTGGGGGGAGGCAACATTGTTTCTATAGAGATATGGCTTTCAGATACATTTTTTTTTTTTTTTTGAGTTGGAGTCTCACTCTGTCGCCCAGACTGGAGTACAGCGGCCGCTCCCGGCCATCGCAGTCTCGACCTGCTGGGCTCCGGCGATCCTTCCACCTCAGCCTTCCAAGTAGCCGGAATTACAGGCATGTGCTACCACGCCCGGCTGATTTTTTGATTTATTGTAGAGATGAGGTCTTGCTGCCCAGGCGGGTCTCGAACCCGCGGGCTCAGGCAATCCACTCACCTCAGCCTCCCAAAGGCGCGGAATTACAGATACTTTTTTTAAAAAATCAGTCTTTCTCTGTCGCCCAGGCTAGAGTACAGTGGTACCCTCATGGCCACCACAGCCTTGACCTGCTGGGCTCAGGCAATCCTTCTGCCTCAGCCTTCCCAATAGCTGGAACTACAGCGTAAGTCACCATGCCTAGCTGATTTTTTAATTTATTGTAGAGACGAGGTCCTGCCAAGTTGCCCAGGCTGGTCTCAAACCCCTGGGTTCAACCAATTCTCTCGCCTCCACCTCCCAAAGTGCTGGGATTACAGACGTGAGCCACTTCATCCAGCTGCCTTTCAGATTCTTTATGTTAGACTTAGAAGCAAACTTTTGGAACACTGTCCATTAATTGGATGGAGGCTCTTTTAAAATTAAGAATTTTCAAAGAATCGGTTCATGTTTCCTCTCAAGCCAATCATTTTATGATTCAGAAAGCACTTCAAGAATCTTGCAACGTCTCTAAGGATTATTATGATAGGCATGACATTATTCCAATGATATGTGCCTATAGGAGCAGAGTAGAACCAGTTAATAAAACACTGGATGATGCCATAGTATTAATGATGTTGCATAGGTGATGTTATCCTACTGGAAATCCCATCAGATCCTCTGATAACATCAAAATAAAGTCCAGCATATGCACTGATTTGGTAATTTCACACATTTTCCTTCTTCGAGAAGGGAGGAGACCATAAAAGCCCTGATCAGAGATTTTAGATTCTAGGGATGGAGAACCAATTGTTAGGTATAATATAAGTGTTAAAAGAGAGGCTGAAAACTCAAAAGCTCAGGTAAACAGAGTGCTGAGACCTCCTGGAGGAAGCATCCATTCCTATCTAGCTCAGATCACTGGGGTCACAAGTAAGTGATTGACCACACATTCCAGTTTGTCCACCCAGTCTCAGTTATTGCCAGTTGTTCAGGTGTAATTATTAATAGAGCCTCCTCTCACTCTCAAAAGTGGGCCAGATTGTACAATACAGTAAACAGGCTTTCTAGTCATAGAAGTCAAGCTTTGCAGTATCTGGTCTTCCAATTTTTTAAGCCAGAAATTTGGATTTTTATAGAACATCTCTAGATTTCTGATGTGGGCAATAAATTCCTATTTTGTAAAGTTGTCCAGCCCAAATAAAACTCATGAGGGGTGGAACCTGGCTCTAGAGCTGCCAGTTTGTGATCTCTCGGTTGAAAACTCTAGCGGATCCCAAAATGCTCTTTGCTTTGTCTTTTTGGAGAATTTGGCTCTTGCCAGTTGATGAACAGGAAGAGTCTTCTCTATGCAATTCCAGTGGTAATCAGGTGGGGTCCAGGAGACTACAGGCCTGACATGGGCAGCTGAGGCCCCACGTTCTAGGCCCTAGTACTGATTACAGCTAGACTTCCAGTAAACTAAGGACATAGATTATCTCATTTACTCTTCACAATAGCCTGTGAAGAAGATATTACTATCTCTATTGTTCTAATGAGGAAACTGAGACTTATAGAGACTAATTTGTCTGAACAAAGTCACCTAGCTAGTAAGTGGGAAAAATCAGGATCTGTACTCTCATCAGACTTGACTCCAAAGTCCATACTTTTATCCATTGTGTCTGCTGTTTCCCACTATGACAAGATCACCTTTCTCTTTCCCTTTGGGCATTTTTCATTTGGGTAAATTTATTTTGAACTCTTGTCACTATGGAAAATCATGAAGTCTTGACTCTGGGTCTATAAGAAGATATTTCTTTGCTTTTTATTCCAGTATTTAGACCAGAGGCCCAGTGATTCAGCCCAAATCTCTAGACATGTGGAGTGTGGGGAGGGCATAGGAGTTTAGAGCCAAAATCCCATAGTCATAAGCAATGTTCATGTATTAGGTATTTGTCCTTTCTGTCTAGATCCCTTGGGACTCTGTGCTGATGATAGGCAGCTGGTCAAAGATTTGAGGGATCACAATCCCAGTCATCTCTGTGACTTGTATTCCTTTAAGAGATACAAGTAATGAATATACCTCATTCAACAGAGACTAGAAAAAACATACAATTTTTTATTAGTATTCATTGACCAAAGGTTGGAAAATGTTTGGCATTGAATAATATCCTCCCCAAATTCATGCCTACTCAGAATTTGAGGATGTGATTTTATTTGGAAATAGGGTCTTTGCAGATATAATTGGTTTAAATGAGGTCATATGGATCAGGGTGGGCCTTAATCCAATGATTAAGTACCTTTGTAAGGACAGAAAATGAGACACAAAGGGAATATGGTGATATAAAGAAAGAGGTAGAAAATGGAGCCATGAAGCTGTAAGACAAGGAAAACGAAGTATTGCTGGCAACCATCAGAAGCTAGAAAGAGGGAAGGAAGGAAGTACTTATCAAGGAACTGGTGAGGAAGCATGATCCTGCCTACACTTTTGTATTGGACTTCTAGCCTCCAAATTTCTATTGTTTTAAGAGATCCAAGTTTGAATAATTTGTTAAAGCAGTCACAGGACGCTAATACACATGTTAAGGAAAAAAGTTAAATTCTGAAATGTTCTTTCTAGATGGAACAAGGATTTGTATTGGATGATTTTTTTTTTTTTGAGTTGGAGTCTCACTCTGTCACCCAGACTGGAGTGCAATGGCATGCTCCTGGCCACCACAGTCTCGATCTGCTGGGCTCCAGCGATCCTTCTGCTTCAGCCTTCCAAGGAGCCAGAACTACAGGCACACGCTACCATGCCCAGCTAATTTTTTTATTTATTGTAGAGATAAGGTCTTGCCAAGTTGCCCAGATGGGTCTCAAACCCACAGACTCAGTCAATCCACTCACCTCGGCCTCCCAAAGTGATGGGATTACAGGCTGAGCCACCAAGCCCAGTCTGGATGATTTTTTTTTTTTTTAATTTTTTTTAGTTAGTGTCTCACTCTGTCACCCAGACTGGAATGCATTGGCTCACTCACAGTTCACTGCAGCCTCAAACTCCTGAGCTCAAGTGATATTCCAGCCTCAGCCTCTTGAGTAGCTGGCACTACAGGTGTGTGCCATCATACCTGGCTAATTTTTTAATTTTTTGTGGAGACCAAGTCTCACTATATTGCCCAGGTTGGGATATTTAAATTTAAAGCTCCCAAGTAGACCCACTGTTAGTTAAAGAATAAACTTGTCAGAGAGGAAGTTTCCTCTCCATATAATGCAAAATTATCTATGAAATTTCTATGGAGGACCAGAAGTAACCAGTGTCTCGATTCAATATGGTTTACTCTGAGCTAATCCTGATCAAGACTTGCTTATGTTAGGATGTCCATCTACCAATCTACCACCACTTGTCAAGCCAGCCCAAGTCTGAAATCTATTATGCCTATGATGAGCCATGGGTATTCAAGTGTGCATTATGTAGTAGTCTTTTCCTATTCTCTGCCATGTTTTCCCTATTTGACTGGCTTCTGGCTCCATATCTCTTCTGTGACTATGATTCTGACATCCAAACCAGCTTTTGTTCCTCTAAGAGCAGGTCTCTTTCTTATTCTAACCTCTGACTGGGGTTTTGCCTCAAATTAAATGCACTCTGCATTTGAGAAGAATCTTTCACATTTTCAATTCCTGGAATGCCCATAACCCCTCTGAAGAAAGCTGATTACAAGCTCCTACATCCTGACTTCAGCTGATTCACCGACATTTGGGTGTCTGATCCATCCATCTGTAGGCCTTTCAGTGTTCTATAAAGAAATGTGGCAAATGAACTTTACTTAATGAGGAAAAGAGTAATCAATGACACCAACAGGAACTTCTGTCTTGGAGAGTTTAACCAGAAGTCTGTGAGGGGGAACCCTGCTGTTGGTAGTAGAGACAGAGGTTGGAAAGACATACAGAGAAAGCAGAAACCATATGGTAGCAGACAACATTAGTGAGCAAAGGTCATAAGACAGAAAGAATAAAGGAAGTTGGTTGGTAGTGGCAAGGATAGTTGATACAGCAACCAAGAGCAGCTGCATCATCATGAGAGTGGCAGAACATCAGATTCAGGTCAGCAGATGCTAGGACGGAGGGGTTCACAGGATAACCTCAGCTGCATCGTGTACTGTAGCAGCTTCTCGTTGGTAAATGATATTCTGGTCTCGGTGAGGCACAACTGACTTCCTTACATCTTCCTGTATCCTTACAACACCACTGTCTTAGACAAGCATCCCCATCAACTAAGGTAAAAGTGTCTCTGTTCTTGAGACATTAAGAATCCAGGCCATGAAACCACTATCTGCCACTGGCGAATTCTGGCAGGTTGGACTTCTTGGGTGTCACCCAGTGGCCCTGTGTGAACATTCCCCTCTTAGACATTGACACCTGGACTGTTCCTTGCTCTGCTTGATTAGACTTTCTTATCCCAGTTCTGCGGGTTCCCCTCTTCCAATTCACCTACTGAAGAAACTCTCACATGCTTTATAAATCAAGACATATAGGTTATGATAAAACCTATCCCATTCAATGTCATTCCACCTCCCTATTGAATATGAGGAAGTAATAAACACTTGTTTGTGTTCATTATAACATGTTCGCGTCTCATTTGGCTTTACTGTGTTATGCATACAAGTCAAGTATAGCTGCATCTCAGCAGAATTAAAGAAGATTTTGTAGTTGAGAAGTAAAGGATTTGGAGTCTTGTGTGTCTGGTTTTATTCCTGTAATCAGAAACAGCAATACTTTAAAGATGTTTTAAGTCATGCAGACATGTATGCATGTGTAATTTTGAAACACAATTATGAAATATCACATAAGGAGGCAGAAACCCTCAGGGTAATTAATTCCACCCTCTTCTCTATTTCCCTTTGTGTTTTATACAATCTGTTTATGTTTTCTGCTCATAACAATACAGATGAATTTTAGAAAATTAGTGAGAATTCTACAATAATCTATAATGTCACTACTCAAGACAATGATTATTAATGCTTTGATAATCCTCCTTTCTCATGTGGATATATTCAAATTTTTTCAGAAAATCTCATATATACCACTTTGTGCTTGTTTGTTTTGTTATTTTCCACTTGGCATTTACATTGCAAATACTTTTTCCATGCCATTTAGTATTCTTCAAAAGGATTATTTAGTGTGACCACATAGTAGTTCATTCTCTGGAAGTTTCTTACTTTAGCCACTTCAGTTCTCTGTCATTAAGTGTTTGCATTATTCCCAATTTTCCTTGGGAATAATTAACACTATGGTGAGTATTCTTATACATAAAACTGGGTTTGCATTAATCCTATTTCCTAGTTAGATTCCTAGAAGTGGAAGTTTTTGGTCAAAGACCGGGTATATTTTTATAGCTTCCTACATAATGCCTAGTTGGTCTCCAGAATGAACGTGCCTGTTCACCATCTTGGCAGTAGTATATTAGAATGGTCATCTCATTACAGCAGCCCTGATTTCTTTTTGACTTAGTGTAAGTCTCACTGAGTCTCATGGTTCTTGCTGGCTCCTTCTGTGCCAGATTCTGCATTAATCCTCATCTCATTTCCACTATTCATTGTAGGTACTCAGCCATCCAAAGCTTGCACCTTCCATCCCAAGACTGAGAAGGCTCTAGGTGAAGAGAACATCTGTGGCTCTTGTCCTGCTGGTTAAGGGAGGTCTGGAAATGGTCTTTGGCTCACAGGCTAAAACTTCCAGCCAGCACCTCCCTGTCTTTGGGCAGTGGTTCTCCCTCAATGCCCCTGGACACCCATCTCTGGTTCCCTTGGACTTACGTCCCTTGGGCTCTTGAGTTCAGTCAGGGAATCCCACCATAAGCTCCGCTATCAAGCTGGCTCCATGCTTGCCTGCCCCTTGACTTGGCGCTGGGTCACCTCTTGCTTTTCTCCACTGCCTATTGGGTAGACTTCCCTAGAAAATTTCACTTTACATCTCACAGTCCACCATCCCACCCCATCCCTGGTCTTTGCCAGAGGCCACTGAGGTCATTCCCTATGCTATTCCCTGTGTTGGTTGTCACTTTTACCCTGATACCTATGAAATAGGGCTATATTTTCTATGTCTTTGCTTGATCTTGGTTTCTTTTTTGCCATCCTCTTCTTTGGGTTGCCACGCTGTTATAGCTGTGCCCCTGACGGTGGTGACTACCCCTCCTTTTGGCTCAGGACTTCTTCTCTGTTCCCAGCATGCCCTGGTATGTGCCACAAGTCCAGTGAGAAACTGATACTTCAAGGCTTTGCTTCAAGATCCTAAGGGAGTGTGCTAACTGTACACAGAAGGGCTGTGGCAGTCCTCCAGTTTCATCTTAATAAACCTTATTTCACTCCCTAGACATCCCTTCTCTGCCCTACTTCCACTGAGTCCTTCCTGCCTCCTATCTGTTAAGATCCATCTCTGAGCCGGGCTTGGTGGCTCAGCCTGTAGTCTCGCGCCTTTGGGAGGCTGAGGTGAGTGGATTGCCTGAGCCCGCAGGTTCGAGACCCGCCTGGGCAGCGAGACCTCATCTCTACAATAAATCAAAAAATCACCCGGGCTT
>NW_007260598.1:989016-1009778 GCF_000164805.1 Carlito syrichta
CTGCACTCCAATCTGGGCGACAGAGTGAGATTCCAACTCAAAAAAAAAAAAAAAGATCCATCTCTGACTCTGGCATCTGGTTAAGCTGACTTTGGCCTCTGGCCCACCATATAACTCCTCAGTTCCCAATTGGTTCTCTCCTCCTGCCTCAGCCTTGCTGGCCTGGCCTGGCTTCTCTGCGAGTTGTATCTACAAGCAGCCCTGGCAGGCATGACCTGGCATTCCTGAGGGCTCTGCCTCCTCCCTGGTTCTGGCCCTACTCCAGAAGCTGTGCAGATAGGAAACTATAACCTCCTCAACTTCAGTCTTCTGAGAGGATCAGGCCTGACACTTGAATACAGGCAGCCCAGCCAGGCTCAGACCATCCCCTTCCCAGTGATGCCTTTCCTTCACACACAGAACTGAGGAAACTCTAAGACATAAACCATCAAGTATTGCCTGGGCATCTCTCTACAGGGTGTTCTCAACCAGTTCCATATTATCAATTCATTGGGAGTTGCCAAGGTGTTCTTACCAGACAGCTAGGGTCTTCCTCGTGGCTACTGCTCCTGCTCCCCAGATTCCAAGGATCCTCTCCTTGGACCTGCTTCTGACTGTCTGAAACCCCCATGCTGCAAGGGTAGGGATGGCTGCTCCCTTAGCGAGTTCTACAAAGCTAGGGGCTGTTCCACCAGAGAGAATGGGTACAAAACCAAGAGTGTGAGGAGATGTCTCTTGGTTCGTGGGAGCCAAAGTCTAAAAACCCACAAGAGCCTGAAATCTGTTCACTCTAGCAGCTGCTATAGACTTGGCAAAGAACTAGCACTGGATGCAGAGAGATGGAAGAAACACTGCTCTTGTTTTGGGCCTGTTTTACGAGCCAGCAAGACACATGAGGCACATGGCACGTGGTAGTGTTCTTTCTAGTCAAGCTGCTTTCTCTCTCTCTCTCTCTTTCTCTCTCTCTGGTCAGGTAGCCCTCAGAACTAGCAGAGCGCTCCCTCTGGGCAAGCTGCTTTTGATGAAAAGAAACTGAAACATCCTCAAAGTTCAGACAATTGGAATCGAGAGAACAGCCGGCCCTCCTAAGGTAAAACTGGCAGGGAAGAAGGGAGTGAGCCAATAACCTGTCATGGCCAGGGCAGTGAGTCAGCGAGACTCAAAGCCAGGTCCTGTGTAAACACTGGTCCTGTCACTCTGCTCCTCTGTGGCATGCTTATTCCTCGGCTACAAAGACCATAAACTGCATGTGCCCACTCTGCTCCAGAAACCACTCTCAACAAAGCCAACATTCCCTTGCCTCCAAGCCATGCTGGGGAGTTTTCAGAACTTTGAATGGCATTCTGAGTCTTTCGTCCTGACAGAGAAGGACCAACTTTTTCCAAATCTTGTGTTCACTGTGCCAACCTAAGAGCGAACACCATCTCCTTGCCTCTCCTATCTCTTCCACTTCACTCTTCTCTCCTCCCCACTTCATGAATAGAGCCCCTAGGGCTATGAAGTCTTCTTTCTACATACATTGTGGTGGGCTCAGGGTGTGGAACACAGAGAAAAGCTGGGAGAACCAATTCATTCCCGTAGCTCTGGTTCTAAAGAACCCTGCCGTGCCTGCTAGATTATCCTTATAAGTCAATGGCAACTTATCTCACAGGATTCAGGGCCTCCCGGCACAGGAGTTTCCCACCTGAGCTTGCTGAATAAAACTTCTGGCTAGGCCGGGCTCGGTGGTTCAGCCTGTAATCCTGCGCTTTGGGAGGCCGAGGTGAGTGAATTGCCTGAGCCCGTGGGTTCGAGACCCACTTCTTGGTGAGACTTCATCTCTACAGTAAATCAAAAAAATTAACTGGGCATGGTGGTGCATGCCTTGTAGTTCCAGCTACTTGGAAGGCTGAGGTGTAAGGATTGCCGGAGCCCAGCAGGTAGAGACTGCGGTGGCCAGGAGTGTGCTTCTGCCCTCCAGCCTGGGTGACAGAGTGAGAATCCAACTCAAAAAAAAAAAACTTCTGGCTGCTATCAGGTTCCAGACACATAAACAAATTGATTATTTGTGATGACCAGTCGTTAGCTCCTAGAGGAAGCACACCCACTAGCATTCTTTAAGCTTTACAACTTTGGACAGCATACACAGGAGGAAACCAAGGGTCATGTAGATGAAGTGACTCGTCCAATGTCACATGAGTTAATGGTAGAGCCAGGACACAAACTCAGACCTTCTTCCCTCAGTCCAGGGAGTTCTCCATTATGCTATCATGCCATCCTTGGAATTTTGGTTTATGCAACACTGGATCTTAAGTCAAAATTACTTTCATAGCTTAGAAATAGGTCAGTTGCCTCATCAGCATTTTCTCTCTGGATTTCTACAAAGGAGTCTCAAAATACTATGAGCTGCTGAAGTAGAGAACAGAGGCATCACTAGGCCATCTTAGATCCCCAACAGGTGTGTTAGTGAATATGGTGAATATGGATGATGGCCATCAACATCCTTGAGTGAGCTATGTTAAGTTCTGGGATCAGGTAAAATTGCAACATGATGATCAAATCCTACTTACATTTTTCCTCTCCTCTTGGGAAAATGTTACTCATTTATGTTTTATCTTCCATCATAAACATGAATGTAGCAGTAACACGTAGTGGAGAAGTAACGGCATAAAGAACAAAGGGTAGACCTGGCGCAGTGGCTCAAGTCTGCAATCCCAGCACTTTGGGTGGCTGAAGCGAGAGGATTGCCTGAGTCCAGGGACTCGAGACCATCCTTGGCAACCTGGTGAGATCTCGTCTCTACAATAAGTCAAAAAATTAGCTGGTCATGGTGGCGTGTGCCTGTAGTCCCAGCTACTTGGAAGGCTGTAAAGGAAGGATCACCTGAGCTCAGCAGGTCAAGGCTGCAGTGGCTGTAGAGGTCACTGCATTCCAGCCCTGGCGACAGAGTGAGACTCTAACTCAAAAAAAAAAAAAAAAAAAAAGAACAAAAGGGTAGGTTCTGCTGGACAAGCCTTAGAGATCATATCCTGAACCAAGAGAGAATGGCGCAACTTAAGACTATATATTAGTTATCTGTTGCTGCACTACAAATTATTTGTTAACCGTGTGACCTTGGGTAAATTACATAACCTTTCCAAGGCTCAGTTTTCTCACCCATAAAATGAGTGTTATTTGAAATGACTGTATGAAATAATCCATGAAAAAAGTCCAACACTGGGAGCATCTAATGTCTCCCAAATAATTATTTTATTATTGTATTCCCTTTTTATATTTGTTGTGTTATCTTTTCCCTGTTTCCCTAGCTGTCTTAATTACTTTTAAAATTTCTTCTGACAAAAAGAAAATAACAATTAGTAAATTTCATTGATTATTGTTCTGTTTAATCCATTTATTTTTAAAACTGTGTTTTAATTCAGATATTCGTTTTGAATGCAACCATTGAAACTCTTAATTAAAATATTTGTGTTACATGACAAGGCACATAGACAATATATGTTGATTTCAAAATTATCCATTTTACTAACTCCCTCCCCTACTGTATGTTTTTATTCAAATTCCACTTTCTTAGTGGGCCTTACTCTAATCATGCTATTTAATTCTGCAAACTCCTTCCACATCTACCAGTCCCCTGCCTAGAAACTTCCACCCTCCCTGGTTCCTGCCATGCCCTCACCACATGGGCACACATGAACCACCTTATCCTGCTAGATTTTTTGCCATAATGCTTATCACCATCTAACATACTACATGATTTTATGTGACATGTTTCTACATGGGCAAGGATTTTTGCCTCTCTCTCATGTTAATATTTCCAAGTACCGATACTATAATATTTCCAAGTAATCTACACATAAATGGGCATATATACATGTATGTAAAAGGTTATTTTTACTCACAGTGCAATAACTTTTAAGTCTCTCAACAGAGACTTCTTTCCTCTTTTCTATTTTTGGGCAATGTTTATTTCTAAAAAAAAAAAAAAAGATATTTCATCATATATCCCACAGAGCAATGAGTGCCCTAGGGCAAAAGTTCAAAAAAAGTTTCTTTTCAGAGCTCCCAGAACTGAGTTCAGTTTTGGCCAGGACCCAGTTAGACAACTGAATCATATCATGGTACTTGAATATGGGATATCATTTCAGAGTGAAGAGCAGATAAATCTGTTTTTATTTAAATTAAACTTGCTAATTGCTGCTTAGACCTGGCATGGTGACTTGATTCATTTGTTCATGGGCATTCATTTAATTAACTTACTTATTTCCCATTCTTTGTCAGGAATTGTGCTAGTTCCTATTATATATGATCAAAGTTCCTTCCTTTAAATAATCTAATCTAGGATAAGTAATAGACAAATAAAAAGGCAATTATAATGCTACATAAGTACCTATTGCAGTGACAAAGGGATGCTAAGGAAACATAAGAGGCTAGGATATGTCAAAGTCCCCAAGTCATCTAGATTGTTACCATACTTATCCTTGGACATCAGGTATTCAGGACTAGACTGACCCTTTAGTCTGTTCTGAGATGGCAACTGCCTGTGGCCAGGAATGGGGGAGCAAATATATTTTATTATTCCTATTATTGTATTTTTAATTATAATAATAATAGTAAAGAAAAGACGGTTTATAGGACAAGAAATACAATCTTACTCATAGGTAAAGTAATTCAAATTAAAATAATAATGAAGTAGATTCATTCAATTATTGAGCACCTACTCTGTACTAGGTATTGTTAACGGTGCTGGGATTACAGCAGGGACTAACTCTGACAGTTATGGATCTCAAAGAGCTTATATTTTAGTTGGGAAGACATAAAATGAACAAATGAATAAATACTAGGTGAGTGCTTGTTGAAGCTCTGTTTAGAGAAGTCAACCGGGCCTATAGATCCAGAAGGTCATTTTCCTAGTTTCCAATCATATAATTGAGATCAACATCCATGAAAGTTAGAGAAAACCAAGGAATGGGCAACATTATTAGAGTTTTGCTCCAGGCTGTGTTAACTATATTCTGAAAAAGGGAGCTGGGTCATTTGAACCTCCCTCAGAACATTATTACACTGATAACTTCATGCTGATCAGGCAAATAAAACAAAACAAAACAAGACTGGAGACCCTGGCCAAACACGTGCTCTCTGGAATGTAGGAAATAAACTTCATCAAGATTCAGAGACCTCGCATTTCAGTGAAATTTTTGGGGTCTAGTCGTTGTGGATGTGCTGTCTGTACCTCCAGAGCCGGAGATGCATTGCTGCCTCTTGTGTTCTTTACCTTGTTGGGAAACACAGAACCCAGAGAGCCTTTGGGGTTCTGGAAGCCACACGTTCCACATCTAGGAATATTGTCCACCCATATGCCATCTCATAGAAGGCCACCAGCTTTGAGTGGGGCCCAGAGCAGATGAATGCCCTGCAGCGGTCCAATACAAACAGCCCTGCTGCTTGGGCCACCGCTTCTGGCAGAGCTGTGCTGTGGAGGTCTCAGTGGCAGCCAAGTGGAGCTTATGGAAAGTCTCCATGAGAGAATCACAATGCAGGCTCCCAGAGTTCTGGAGCCTCACCCTGTCATCTGCAGCTAAACACTATGCACTTTTGATAAATAATTCTTGACACGTAACTGTGCCCTGGTAGGCATGGAATGCATGACCATGGGATACCAAGTGCCCAGAACTACCCATCATGAGTTGGGTTATTTTGGACCTGCCAGATCATAAAGTGAGACAGATCTAGCAATAGCCCATTAAAAGATGGGCTTGGAGCCGGGCTCAGTGGTTCAACCTGTAATCCTGCACCTTTGGGAGCCTGAGGTGAGCGGATTGCCGGGTTCAAGACCCACCTGGGCAACTTGGCGAGACCCCATCTCTACAATAAATCAAAAATGAGCTGGGCGTGGTAGCATGCGCCTGTAGTTCCAGCTACTTGGAAGGCTGAGGCGAAAGGATCGCCGGAGCCCAGCAGGTCGAGGCTGCGGTGGCTGGGAGCGGCCACTGCACTCCAATCTGGGCGTCAGAGTGAGACTCCGACTGAAAAAAAAAAAAAAAAAAAGGGCTTGGTGTATCCAGGATCCAGCCCAAGCAGAACGGGAGGGTCAAGTAGAGTTCATGAGCAGGTAGCCAGCCTCCCCCGCCATGTACCCAGCCACAGTTGCACCCATATCTCTCCTTCCACGGGCACCCATAGGTGATCAACTTACACAGAAGGAGAAAGCCTGAGCTTGCGTTATGGATGGAGCAGATTGGCAAGTGGGAGTAAGTACAAAATGGACAGCAGCAACATGACTACTGCCCTCAGGCATGGACTTTAAAGAGAGCAAATAAATTAATCTTTCCAATGGGCTGAACTGCAAGCCGCACACTTGAATGTCTATCTTGTGATGAAAGGGAGAGAATGGCCCAACATAAGACTATATATTAGTTATCTGTTGCTGTATTACAAATTACTCTAAAACTTAGCAACTTGAGCCGGGAACAGTGGCTCACGCCTATAATCCCAGCACTTTGGGAGGCTGAGGTGAGAGGATTGCCTGAGCCTATGGGTTTGAGACCAGCCTGGGCAACTTAGTGAGACCTCATCTCTACAACAAATCAAAAAAATTAGCTGGGCATGGTGGCACATGCCTATAGTTCCAGCTACTTGGAAGGCTGAGGAGGAAGGATGGCCTGAGCCCAGCAGATAGAGGCTGCGGTGGCCAGGAATGTCCCACAGCCCTCCAGTCTGGGTGACAGAGAGAGACTCCAACTCAAAATAAACCAAACCAAAAACTTAGCAACTTGAAACAACACATGTCTGATAGTTCCTATGGGTTACAAGTCCAGGTGTGGTGTGGCTTGATTGGATCCTCCAGCTCAGGTGCTTTCACAAGGCTGCAACCAAGATGTTGGCCAAGTTGGGATACCCTCCATGCAAGACCGAGGGAGGATCTGCTGCCAAGCCCACTCCTGTGGTTGCTAACAGGACTCGGTTTCTCATAGGATGTTAGACTGAGGGCCTCAGTGCCTTGCTGCCTGTTGGCCAGAGGCCTCCCTCAATTCTTTGTCACACAGGACCACTGGTTACATGGAGCTGGCTTCTATGAGAATGAGCAAGTAATAGAATAAGAGAGGGTAGGATGGAGCCAAAGTCCTCTTATAACTAATCTCAGAAGTGACATCTCGTTACTTTTTCTGTGTTCTGTTTGTTAGAAGTACACTAGGTCCAGCTCACTCTCAAGGGGAACATAGGGCATAATACTGGTAAGTAGAGACCATGAAGGACGATCTTAGAAACTGCTGACACACATGGATTCCTGGTCCATCGACAGGAGCCGTGGCCATTAGAGCACTGGAATGACCTGCTAAAGGTGCAGCTCAAGTGCCAATTGGGTGACGATACCCTGTGGATGGAGAGCCATCCTTCAGGACACAGGGCTTTTCAGGGGCCTTTCTATGAAACTCCATTCCCTCTAGGGAGAATACAGAGGGAGGAGGAGGAGGAGTCTCACCATTTTTCTCAATGACTGACTCAACTTGGTCATTCTGGGCTCTTCAGGATTTGAAGTTTTGATCTCCAGGGAAGTGCCTTCTCACCAGGGTACAGAGAAAGGAGTCTCACTGGATTACAAGGTACGACTCCTAAACCTGGACATTCTGGAACCCTTGTGTCCAGAAATCAGCAGGCAGGAAGTGAATCACCATCTTAGCAGGAGCATTTGACCCTGCTCAGCAAAAGACATAGGACTGCCTTTGCACAACAGGGGCAGGGATGAACCCAGTTATCCACTTGGGACGTCTTGGTAATTCCCTGTCCAATTATACCTATGAATGTACACAGACGGCAATCCTGGCATAGGAGGGATTTGAGTGCACGGGTCTCAGACCCCTCAGAGATGAGGGTTTGGGTTAAGCCACCAGAGAGACGCTAGTGACTGTTAAAATGAAAGGTGAGGGAGAGGGAGATTTAGAACAGATCTAAAGTAGAGGGAGGAGGCGGTGACCAAACGGCAGAGATGGGACTGTAATTGTCCCACTCACTTTTACCAAGATTCTCCTGAGGAAGAGAGGATGATGGGAGCTATGGAGGAGCTGCTCCTTGAACTTGTGTGGAAAGGGGATCTATGCGGTGAAGGGTGGACTGTGGTGACCTTGGAGGTGTGTTGCTCAAATCTCTCTTCAAAGAACAAGATACAAGGAGACAGTGAGTCAACAGCCTCTGGCAGTGACCTCTACTGTGTTCACTCCAAGGCCACAGTCTCACCAAGCTGATCCCAGCCAATGACCAAAATGCAGAGAACTAGAGCTGGGCCACGTATACCCAACATGAGACTCCACCAATGGGCAGCCTCTGCCTAGAGCCACACCTTGGCCTGGCTGAGAGTTCCGCAGAGCTACCCTTCGATCCAAGGTTCCTTACGTACTTTCTCTTTCCCCTTCTCTCCTTCCACATGTGTCAGTTCTGTGTCATGATCTGAAGGGTCTTCCTGCCTATTCCTGCTCCCACCCCACTATATCCTTCTTGGGCCTTACCGCAGAAAATCTCCCGCATGTCCTTTCTGATGACTGCTTTTTGGAGATCCCAAACTGACATAGAGCAGAGTGAATATATCTTTTGGAGTCAAAGGTAAAATTCCAGAAGAAATGTGTTAATTCTAGACAGATTCTAATCCAACATGTATCTTAATTATAGAACTTCAGACTGCAGCCCAACTTTTAGAGCAGATGTATACATTAACAAAACTGTAAATTCCTGTTGCTATGGGCAGTTAGACACTGTGCCCAAATAGGTCACTCCTCCGGTGGGTGGATGAGTACTTAAAGGAATCAAAGTAGGAGTTGTCTACTGCTTCAAATTCCTGTAAGACAGAATCTTGGTCGATGCCAAGGCTTTGGAAATCTTGAATACTAAAGGAAAACTGAAATTCCATTTAAGCTGCTTGATCAGAAAGAAAAACTCATGAACAAAATGTTAGATGAGTCAGAATACTGTCCTCCTTTGCATGAGCTATGATCCTCTCTGCAGGACATTTTTCTGATTAAAGGGCTTAAGCAATTTATGTTAACAAAAGTGGACAGTAGGCTTTCCAGCAATGAGGATTGTAAATTAAGTAAAAGATACCCTTGGAAATTCTTGACTTGTTCTCTTATCATTCAGACCTTTCCTGATACCAAAACCATTTGATATTTTCAGTGCTTCCTCCTACACTACGCCACTCTCTGCAATTTTTTTTTTTTTGAGTTGGAGTCTCACTCCATTGCTCAGGCTGGAGTGCAATGGCACACTCACGGCCACCCCAGCGTTGAACTGCTGGGCTCCCATGGTCATTCCACTTTGGCCTTCCAAGTAGCCAGAACTATAGGTATGAGGTACCATCTGGTTAATTTTTTATTTACTGTAGTGGTTGGGAGTGTGCCACTGCACTCCTGTCTGGGCGACAGAGAGAGACTCCAACTCAAAAAAAAGGAAAGCAGTAAATGTCTATTTACTTGTCTTTTTTCCCCCATAGTAAACTCCATGAAGGCATCTGTTATCACTGCGTTACCAACATCCTGGCAACAGGTACTCAACTAGTATTTGCTGAGTG
Organism: Carlito syrichta; assembly: GCF_000164805.1. NCBI lineage: Eukaryota > Metazoa > Chordata > Mammalia > Primates > Tarsiidae > Carlito > Carlito syrichta. Next base: position 998,531 of record NW_007260598.1, read on the forward strand.
AATTAGTTTTGTAGCTTAATTAGTTTCAACGTGATTAGAATGTTCTGTGCAGGATTTCAAATACATTTAATTTGAAAAGCAACCCATGTGCTTTGCAATTTAAAATACTGTCCTACCTAAGAACAAGAAGCATTCGCAATGGTTAGCACCACCCGCCAAATCCAGCTGGCCTGTTCCTGTAAGTTACGTCTTACTGGAACACAGTCATACCCATTCATTTATGCGATCATTTGTAGCTGCTTTCACTACACAATGGCAGACTTGAGTAGTTGCAGCGTAGACACAGAAACTACATGGCCCACAAAGCCAAAAGTATGTACATGGCCCACAAAGCCAAAAGTATGTACATCTGGCCCTTTAAGAAGGGTCTGCCACCTGTCCTAGAGCCAAGCAGACCTGACCGTGTGATACATAGGGCACATTGCTTAGCTGCTCTAAATCCTGGTTTTCTCATCTCGATAGTGGGAATAATAGTGGCACCCTATCTTATAGGACCCTTGTTTGGAATAAATGGGATAATATCTGTAAACTCACCCAAAGCAGGTATTCAGTAAGTATTAACTCTTATTTGTATAACTTTAAAGAAAGACCTTTATTCCATCTTACCTTTTTTATGCTACTCCTCATCTGCTTTTAATTTTTTTTTTTGCAGTGGCATTCTCATGGCCACCCTAGTATCGACCTGCTGGGCTCTGGCAATCATTCCACCTCAGCCTTCCAAGTAGCTGGAACTACAGGTATATGCTACCATGCCCGGATAATTTTTTTTACTTTTATTGTATATACCAGGTCTCACCAAGTTGCTTGGGTTGGTCTTGAACCCACGGGCTCAGGAAATCCTCTTGCCTCGACCCCCCAAAGTGCTGGGATTACAGACTTGAGTCACCGTGCCTGGCCCTTTTAAAATTTTTAATCAAAATAAAGCCAGAACATTTATTTGCTTTAATGGAGGGAATGACATTAGAAAGAACATTTGGTCCAATCAGGTGTTGGTGATTAAACTACTCAGTTCCTCAGAACAAAGACTCTAAAAAAATTCTCCAACTCTATAAAAAAAAAAAATTTAAGGCAACTCTCTTGAATACTTGATAAACATGATGTGATGTGAGATTTTATTTTGCGTAAGCTTCAGTCACAATGGACAGAAGCGGGGCTTGACTTCACATGCATTGATCCCCTAATCTGGTATCTATCCCTACATTTTATTCCATTGCTTCTGAAACTAAACGCCTGCCATAGTTCTATTACATTTCTTTTTAAAAATGCAGAGAGTGGGCTGGACGTGGTGACTCGTGCCTGTGATTCCAGCACTTTGGAAGGAAGAGGCGAGAGGATCGTTTGAGCCTAGGAGTTTGAGACTAGCCTGGGCAACAGAGGGAGACCTTGCCTTTACAAAACATAAAAAAATTAGCGGGGCATAGTGGTACCTCGACCAACTGGGCTCCGGTGATCCTTCCGCCTCAGCCTTCCAAGTAACTGGAACTACAGGCGTGCACTACCATGCCCGGCTAGACATTTACTGTTTTCATACATGGTGACCAGTGCCACATGATGGGGTGTGACTGGGATACCAATAGAACACTGAGAAAGGGCAACTCGCCCAGCCTGGGCAATTAAGGAGTTTCTGGCAAAATGAGCCCACAGCTCTGTGCCAACTCTCTACTCCTGCCACCCAACTTCACCCTCCAGGAACAAAGTTTACTTGAACAACAATAGCTGGAGTAGGGCTTCATCTTGGTGTCCAGTCTCCATGGGCTTCAAGTTCAGGTTCTTCTGTGTAAATATCACAAGCACCAGAGCCTGACAGTGTAACCTGGAAGTCTGGTCAAAGAAACCACCCGTTTGTTTTAAGGGTCTTAGTCTCTCTAACTTTGCCTTGAATCCTGACACTCCTTGAAAAGTCTTGGTGTTCATTCTCAGTTGTTATCTTCTTACCCAGAGAATAGCATGTGTGCAAGTGGCTGAGCATGAACCGTCTACCAAGTGTTTTGAAGTCTAGCTGTTTTTGAGCTATTTACTTGCAATAGCGTACTAGGACTCTGATCCCAGTGATTTAGAAAGTGTTTGTTAAGCGTATGAGAATCCAATTTTTTAACAGTCCCCACAAGTGTTTCTGATGTGCATGGACTGTGTTTGGAAACTGCCAGCCAGGAGAATTTCTAAAGTTGCATTTAACCTTTCCAGTCAGATGTTTATTGCCATGGCTACATTTACAAACATCTTACTAAGAAGGAAGAAAAAAATCGAAATGGTTTCAGGGATGTTTATCATGGTTTCAACCTTCCTGCCACTACCATATAAGAACAATGATGTGTTTGAGAGGCTGTTGTGTGGGAGTCAACTTCATTGCCCTAATATGCTGAAGAACGGTCAGGAATTCCTCTTTGTTAGGTAACAGAACAAAAATGTGCATCTTGGGTGGATCATGCCTGCATGCTTACTTCAGGCATGCTTCACATAGTCAAAGAACAGCACCTGTGTGTAAAGCAAGCCTAGCAAAATACAAGCAGGATTCTTCAAGCCTCCAGGTTTGGGACAGGTGGGATGGGGAGGTGCTTCATGGAGGCGGGGAAGGAATTGTTGTCAGTCTTGTTAGCCCCAGTGTTGGTTTAAACTCACGTCCAATAGGATCCCTGAGTGCTAGCTGGCTGAAGTTATAGGTAAGGGAAGGAATAGGGTAAGAGAAAGAACAAACAGACAAAAGAGGGAGGTTGGAAAGCAGTGAGGAAGCCCGGAGACATTAGCGTGAGAGACAGTCCCCTATTTCCTGATGGTACTCTGAAAATGGGATTAATTATTGGGTTTTGGATTCTTTGGTACTCCAAAGACATGGGATTCTCAGCTTCTGTCTTAAGTCAGGGCATTTGGGTAGAAGTAGAGCTCCAAGATTAGCAAGAGCGTTTTCAACCTAAAAATGACTTTGGAAGCCACCCTGGATATTGAGTTATTGCATTTGTTTCTTCAGAGTATAGGGCAGAGGAGCATCTTGTTAGACTTCAGTGAAAGGAGTAAGATGGTCTAATAGGAGCAATGTTATAGAGATATCAAATGATCACAGTGAGCTATAATTGTTCATACATAGAGTTGATTTCGAGATTTTTTTTTAAAAAGAATCACCAGTATTAGAAGGTACTAAGTATTAGAAAGTACTGATTCTCAAATCTCTGTTGTCACTATAGTTCCTATTATTGTTATCTTGGCAAAAATTCTCATCCTGTATGGTCATCAGTTTCTTTTGTGTAACATTTGTCACTCTTTTCCTGATCACTGTAAAGGGCCAATTAACTTTACCTAATAATTATGACTTAGGCATCTTAGCCCCAACCAGCCAATGGGTTTAACTACTGTAGCTATGACCCCCAAATTGTTACTGAGGTCTTTGTGAATTCTGAAAACAAAAACAGGCATGCTTTTAACAAGTTTGGCACAGCGGGAACAGTCCCAAATAATACATCGGCTTGGGAGCACTGTGCTCTTTTAAAAGAAATTTTATGTTATTTTAAAGATGCATGGTACAATTCAGGATTAGGTACACAAGTGGACATCGTACAGGTAAAGTTTTAGCCTCCTTTTGGTCCCCACTTTGCCTGGTTTGAGATCAGGTATGCTTATTGATGTTGTGCCCACTACCCGCCCCCCAGCAGTATCCCACTACTGCCAATCCCTTTCTCACAGTATTATGGTAAATGTTCAGGGTCTGCTTATGAGAACATGTGGTACTCTGTTCCTTGTTTCTGTGATAGATCACTGAGTATTATATACTCTAAACTCATCCCAGTTGCCACCAAGTCCATATGTTTGTCCTTCTTTATGGTTGCATAATATTCCATCATGTATATGTACCACATTTTTTTATCCAGTCCAGTTTTGATGGGCAACATGGTTATTTCCATGCTTTTGCTGTTATGAATAGTGCTGCAATAAACATGCATGTGCAGGGATCTGTTTTGTAGAATGATCTGAGTTCCGCCAGATATATTCCCCATAGGGGGATTGCTGGGTCAGTCATATGGAAGGTCAATTTCTAGTTCTTTCAGAAATCACCACACTGTTTTCCATAGAAGTTGTACTAGTTTGCATTCCCATCAGCAGTGTAGAAACATTGCCTTTTCTCCGCAACCTCGCCAGCACCTGTTGTTATTTTATTAATGATGGCCATTCTTACTGGGGTTAGGTGGTATCTCAATGTGATTTTGATTTTCATTTCTCTGATGATTAGTGAGTGTGCACTTTTTGACCTTACTTTAGAATGTGTTTTTATTCTAAAATTTGATTATGGATGATTCTAAAATTCTGGGAATTCAAATTGATTTTAAATAAACTAATGTTGCCATTCTGGGAAGTTCCCACTCCTAGAAAGTTGGAAAACAGGCTAACCTCTCATTCCCAAAGAGGAGTTAAATTTGCAGAAGGAAGGAGTCATGTCACAAAAAAGCTGAAAGGCAGGTTTGCCATGAATTTGGATAATCAGCATTTGGCTATGCTGAATGGACAGTTCAGACTGGTGTTTCTCCCAGATCATGCTCCTCCACGATACTGCTCAAGGTAAAAGCAAATGTCGGGCAACCCCCTCAGGTCCCCTCCCACTGTGGGAGCTTTTCTGTCCTCTCAATAAATCTTGCTTTAAAAATATTTATAGGATCACAATACCTCAGGCTGCCTGGGAAGAAGTATCACTCAGTTGCAGCAAATGAAGTGGTTAACATTTGAATCTTCCTCTTCCTGTTTCTCTGCAGGTCTCTTCTTCCCCGAAGGCAAATTTCCCCTGAAGAAATTGGCCCAGCATGGTGACGGGAGAAAGAAAGAACAGGCTGACGACTTGCTTTTTCACTATCGGAGGAAAGCAGAAAAAGTCTTCTCCAATTGCTGATGGGTCCTCCAAGATGTAGCTTCTGAAGGGAAAACAATTCAAGCCCTCAGGAGCAAAGGGGTTAAGTCATTTTGGAAAAATAACCACGTTTGGTAACTTCAGATTGTCTACAAATGTTATCTGTATATTGGTCAGTTAATAAAACCTTTCAAGGAAGCTTTCTGCACACTGATAACATAGTCAATCCTAATTCTACTACTTGCACAAAGCCACTAGATTGTTTGAGATTCATTGAAACACACACACACACACACACACACACACACACACACACACACACACACACACACAGTGCAGCTTAGGAACCTCTGCCTCCCTGAAGGCAAAGCATTGATAACAGCCATTTGACTCCTGCATTAACAAAAGGTGAACTCAAGGATCATTGAAAACCTCATCCAAGCCTTTTCCTTTATAGAGAAGGAAAACACAGTCCAGAGATATTCAGTGATTTTACCAAGGTTACACAGCTAGTAACTGGCAAGCGAAAGATTAAAACCCATACCTGGTATGCATGCCTGTGTGCTTCTCACCACATCTAGGGAAGAAATGTCCTGAGAGACATTCTGAAACTCATTAAAAAATTAATCAAATAGAGATTGAAATTGAGGGTGCCTTAATTAGTTATTAAATTTATTAAACCAAACTCTTTGCTGAGGACCCTCAGGGTACATTCACATTAAAATATTTCAAGCCATATAAACTCCACTTTAATTACTACGTATGTGTGCCAGTATGGAGAGATGGCTTTTGAACCAACCCAACTGTCAATAAACACCCGCAAATGCTTCACAGCCCCAAGCATCAGGGCTGGCCGCCCACAGCTCCTAGTGCTACTTGAGTTTGGAGGAGGTGAAGAGATGCAGACTGTATTCAAGTTCATTGGATAGATGCACAAATGTGATCTCAGTTCGCTGGTAATAAATACTGACCAATCTACACTTGTGAGGAATCAAAGTACGACTTTGTACAACTTGGTATCAATTCGGCTGACATTCATAAGGGTGTTGAGCAGCTGAGTCCTGCTTTCCAGCTTCTTTGATTCTTTTGGCCAGGGTTACCACTTCTCACGGCTTCCTTTTGTCCATTAGCACTGTGATTCTCAAAGAGCAGCTGTGAGGGTCCTCCAGATGGTTAATCTCCAGCAGTATGAGTATTTCTGCACAGATTAATAGGTAGCTGCTTATAGTATGAAGCAATGTTTGACTCGCCTTGCTTGTCCTTTGTCTGTGCTGGACCCACTGCCTGGAATGCCCGGCCTGTATTCTCTGGCTTCTCTGATGAGTTTCTATTTCAAAGACTAGGTTTAAATGTTATCTCTTCTATGAAGTTTTTTTCTGACCCCAGGGGGTGGCACGAATTTCTCCTTCCACTGTGTTCCACTGCATTTAATACGTAGCCTCTACACCAGCACTTTTCAGATCATGGCAAAATCACCAATTGAACTTCCTAGCTTTCAAAGTAAAATGGAGCTCTGTGAAGACAATGACTGCAACTTTTTTTCCAGGGCCACAGGGAGTGGCCTGAGGGGGCCATTAGTCCATGTTGGGTGTTTCTTCCTTGTTCTACAACTTAATAGGTATGCTCATAGATTCTCTTCTCTAATCTAAATTTCTGTCTTAATTCCTGGGCTCCACCCACCCCACCTGCATCCCCGCTCCAGGACTCTGAGTACCCTCATAAAGGATTTGACTTGGGCTGTCCCTACGCTTCTAGTCTTTCCCTCAAGGTCCTTCTTTCTGTTCATTCTGTTGGGACTTTGATGAGCATTGTTATTTGGGGTCAAGAGTTTCCCTGATCTGATTCCGGTTTTGCATCGAGCATCTCACCACTGCCTTCCACCTCACATCCTGGTCACAGCCAGCTATGACACACCATGCATTGTATTTCCCCTGCACTTTCACAGTACCCAGTCTTTGCTAAGATTTGGCCCTCATTCAATCATTCATTCATACATTCATGCATTTCATTTATTCATTCAATAAATAATTATGGAGCACTTGCTACATTTCAGGCACTGTTTTTTTTTTCTTCTTCTTCTTCTTTGAGTCAGAGTCTCACTCTGTCTTCCAGGCTGGAGAGCAGTGGTATACTCAGGGTCACTGCAGCCTCAGCCTACTGGGCTCAGGTAATTTTCCCATCTCAGCCTTCCAAGTAGCTGGGACAACAGGTGTGCACCACCACACTGGCTAATTTTTTGATTTATTGTACAGATGAGGTCTTGCCATGTTGCCTGGGCTGGTCCCAAACTTCTGGGTTCAAGCAGTCCTCTTGCCTTGGTCTCCCGAAGTGTTGGGATTACAGGTATGCACCACCACGCCCAGACCAGGCACTGTTCTTTACTGTGTTTTGCCAGGATCTCTCTTCTCTTCTTTTAGAAATTCTGTTTACCCACTGATCTCCCCTCATTAGGTCTAATTCTTCCTCCTCCTTCTACCTCTTAGCACTTGTGTACTCTGGGTTATTTTTTTACATTTTAATTTTGATTTATTTTTACTGTATTTTGTTGACAATTAATTTTTTGGTCTGGCTTTCTTCTCCAGCTGCTGAGGAGCTCTGGAGGACAGGAGACGGTCTGCAGTGTGTATCTCCCTCTCAACCTGACACCATCTTTTGCAGGTAACCTTCCCACAGCAAACATCTCCTGAATTGAGAAGTGAGTGAACTGTTAAGGAACCCTAGAGAAAGAGGAAAGGGTTGGCGGCTTCCAGAGTTCTCACTTGTTCCCTCGTATTAGTCTCTCCCACAGGCCACATAAGCACGTAATAGTGAGCATGGTAGAATCATAGCATTCACCATTAAGATGTACCGAGATTTGGCTGGGCTCAGTGGCTCAGCCTGTAATCCCAGCATTTTGGGAGGCCGAGGCAAGTGGATTGCCTGAACCAGCGGGTTTGAGACCAGCCTGGGCAACTTGGCGAGGACTTGTCTCTACAATAAATCAAAAATTAGCCAGACATGGTAGCACGCACCTGTTGTTCTGGCTACTTGGAAGGCTGAGGCGGAAGGATCGCCAGAGCCCAAACAGGTCGACACTGGGGTGGCTGTGAGTATGCCATTGCACTCCAGCCTAGGTGACGGAGTGAGACTCCAACTCAAAAAAAAAAAGTACAAAGATTTAATGTAACTAAATTGTACACTTACAAGTGGTTGAAATGATAAATGTTATGTTACATATATTTTGCCATGGGAAAAAAGAAGTATAGAAATATTTTGTCCTGGAGTTATAGAAATAAAAAAATAAAAGAAGACAAGCAACTTGGGGGCATTAGCAAGAAAGGAAGTTGTTTCAGGAAGGAGAGAAAGAATGCCTAGAGCTTTTCCTGATTCTTTTCTGCTAACTGTAACCCAATTCTTGAACTGTTCCATGGCGCATTCCTCTTCCATCACTGGGAGAATGGCCTGAATTTGTCAAACAACCTCACAGATGTAATAACAGCAGGATGAGCAGAGAGAACTGATAGCTTCTCTTTCACTCTCCCATGTCACCTCCGCCATCAATCTTGAATTTCTGGGAGTCACTTGCCAACATTGAAGAATCACTTTCAGTGACGTGGAAACATTTTAATCTTTTCAAGGGTTAGTTCTATATCCACAGATGATAACTGGGCTCCGTTATGATTATTAAATATAGAAATGGTCATAGCATTGCTCTTTGAGAGCCCAAACAGTAGAACATTTGTGTCTTTCGTGTATTGGTATACACATTCACACTCACTCATATACACACACAATGTGTATCCACACACATGCATTTATAAAATTGATACATGTGAAAACATACATTCCCTTTCTAAAACGAGGATCGGTAATGTTCTAAGACTGCCCTTGTGTTTGCCCATGTGATGGCATGACGAGGAAGGGATTAGGCCTGGCGCTATCCTATCTCGCAGGCAGGCATAAGGCAGGAAGTGTGAGAGGCTGCTCTTTCTGGGAATGGCTTAGCGCTTCGAGCCAGCCTTGACATTCACATGGTCAGTGAGACGAATTGCAAGACTTCGTGGCAGAGCATCACAGAAATTCAGACACATATCGGAGCATTCGTCACTCTGGTGGCAGAAAATAAGTGGAAAGAATGTTGAGAATTGCAATCACACATAATTGCGTTATCACTAGGGAGTAGAATTTGAATTATGTGCACACACTCTCCTCCAGCAGGTATGGCTTATGCGCACACAAGGAAAAGAGGGTTCTGGATAAAATCAGCTAGGGACCAGCTACACACCGTTAGCCAAATGCTGTACAGTATAAACAGCAGCCAACGTGGGTGACATGCAGTGCTGAGCGATAAGCATCATGTTAGCAGCATTGTTAGGAGATTTTCTTCCCTGAAGATGTGATAGCTTAGAACTGTTATGAAAACATGCAGTCACTGAGACCTTGTGTGCTCCTCAGCCTCTGTGATGCGGTGGATGTCGGGGGCAACAGAGAGGTGGTGGGAGGGCTGCGGTTCTGACCAGAGTACTCTAATTGCCAAAATGAGCCAGACCCAGGGCTGAGCCCTTTTGCCAAGGGCAGGGACCCAGGTGGCCCACAGCCTAGCAGTCCCTGTCTGCTTCCTGAAGTTGGTATGACAGTTTGAATCACCAAGGAACTTTTCTAAAAACACAGATTCCTGGGCCCTATCACCCAGGATCTGATTTAGTAGGTCTGAACTGGAGCCCAGAACTTTATGTATTTATTTATTTTTTTTAAGTCTGTGGTGGTTAAGGAATCCAGTATGTTTGGGAACCACTAGTCTGAGTGACCGTCCATTTTTGCCCGTGATTGGTAAGAATGAAAGAGCAGTGAGCAAGGAAGGAATAGGATTTGAGAGTCCTCCCTTTGCTGAAAGTCTCTGACCCTCTTCTCTGCTATGCGAATGTCCACTGAGGTTCTCCCTTGAGTGATGAGAGGGAGAGTTGGCAGCTTAGAGAGCTCTGAACTCTTCATGCTGCTGAAGAGCCAGGAGTGGGCCGGTCTGAGCGGATTAGGATGATTTCTCTCTCTGTGGGTTGTCTCCAGGCAAAAATTAACACTTTGGATCTTAGTGAGTCTAAATCACTCAAGTCTAGTTCAAATCAGTATTTCTCCCTCTGTGATAAGGGCAGATATATTCTTTTCCCTTTTGGGGCCATAGTCTTTCCCTCACTTTTCTCTTCCTTGACAGTATTGGCCTAGTGGTTAGAGCTTTATAAATAAACACCAAAGTTTATTTTTAAAAAGTTATAAAGTTTAGCAAAGACACAGACCAGTCAGAACCTGTTTTCATGCTTAAGAAAAAAATGAATACAAGCATCATTCTAAATCCCAGTGCCAACTCTGTTAGATTTCTATTGTTACTGAGCACATTTTTTTTTTTAGTTGAAGTCTCACTCTGTCGCCCAGGCTGGAGTGCAGTGGCAAACTCAGGGTCACCCAGCGTCAACCTGCTGGGCTCAGGAGATCCTTCTGCCTCAGTCTTCCAAGTAACCAGAACTACAGGCATGCACTACCATGCCTGGCTAATTTTTGATTTATTGTAGAGATGAGGTCTTGCCAAGTTGCCTGGGCTGGTCTCGAACCCGCGGGCTCAAGCAATCCACTCACCTCAGCCTCCCAAAGTGCTGGGATTATAGGCTGAGCCACTGAGCCTGGCCACTGAGTGCGTTTTAGTGAGATACACATGGAGGCTCTCTGTTTTTTGTGGCCATTCACTGGTGGTAGCCTGGGCACCATCACATCTCTTCCCTAAGCTCAGCACAGCCATTAGGGTGTTCTGCCCAGATGATCGGGCTGCTGGGCACACAGTGTTCATGGGCCGAGTAGTTGAGAGGAGTCCTAGGAGGTGCCACGCTTTGACCTGCAAGCATCACTCTTGTTCCTCACTCCAAGGGAGGTTTCTTAAGAGGTTAAACTGGAACATTAATATGTTTCAAAGTCTTAATTCGGAATGTCCTCCATTAGATACTTTCTTAAAATCCCATGTGACAGTTCACATGATTACCAAATATTTAAAATAAAGAGAGTCATTTACCTCATGGAAAGAATTTTCAACTTTCTACATATAGAATTTATTTTAATCATGCTAGGAAAAGTAATGAAAAGTCAGTAAGTTATTATTCCACTTAGTTTTCGGTGGATAAATGAAGAAGTACTATTACCAGGATTTGTGTAACTCCGGACTTATGTCAAGTCATACAGGTGTATACTTGTCATGCTCTTTGCTCTGACATAACTTGGTAGAAAATGATATGGAAATTTAAAAAACAAAAAGTGCATTTAAAAATAAATACTGGAAGCCGGGCTCAGTGGCTCAGCCTGTAATCCCAGCGCTTTGGGAGGCTGAGGTGAGTGGACTGTCTAAGCCCATGGGTTCGAGACCCGCCTGGGCAACTTGGCGAGACCTCATCTCTACAATAA